>NC_083469.1:20742792-20932792 GCF_030014155.1 Tachysurus vachellii
TGCCGAGCAAAAAGACCCACAATCCTTACTGTTACACCAGTTCTGTCAAGGCTGCAGCAAGTGTTTGAATTCAAATTCAAGTAATTTATAGACAATACCAGCAAATACTAATAAATTATACATAAATATTTAAGACATGGAAAAAGTACTAGTAATAAAAGCTGAATAAGCCTGTCTCTGTCTCTAGTGTGTATTTTATTTCCACTACAGGTCAGGTTGACTCAACACAGGAAATGTTTAGTAACACGAAATGAGTGGAAATGTGTTTAGCCTTGGCGTGTCAACTATTTTGAAATTAAAAATGGGTATAGACCCAGGTTTCAGACAGCCTTCATTAGAGTCCAAAGCTTATCCAGTTTATCATCTGACTATAGCAGCTACAATGGAAGAGGAGGAAAGATGCACATACCGTCTTTGCATGGAACTGCTGAGGAAAACACAAATGCCCACTTAGTAGCAGATGCTAGCCCCCTGGGCACAATAGTTCTCCAATATGTCCCTGAAGGAAGATTGAAAAAGCATCATAAAACTCAGAGAAGCCACATTCGAAACGCAGAAGCGGTCAGAAAAACGTTTTAGGTGTTAAAATATAGAAGAAAGACATTCCTGCTGGGTTCTTCGTGTTCTCTACTCCAACACTATAATGAGCCTAGAAAAGCTCTGAGAAATTGATATGTTAAATACTGCGCAAATGTAAATAATGGAAAAGAATCGCACCAATAAGGCTGCCCTTGGCCACATGGAAGTCGTTGCGACCTGAAGCGATCCACACGCCGCTGCGGTTGGCACTGACCAGGCTTGGGTGGCACTGAGACTGCTGCCAGAGGAATGCCACACGCAAGCGCTCGGCAACCCGCTCCACGGGAGCCTTGGTGGCTGTGGCGACACACTGCGTGGCCTGGATCAGTGTCTGGAAGAGGCCGCCCTGCTCGAACACTACATAATCTGTGATGCTCACCTATACAGGAGACCAGGTATGTATGCTAGTAAACGCAGAGTTTGAAATATCACCAGGATAGATATTCAAGCAAAATATCAAGAACGTCTTTCAAATGCTATTTGCTTAAGAAAATCCAGTTTGAAATTTATTTATGAATCAGAACAAATCAGAATATTTTTTATTCTCCAGTACACAATGTGGTCAGAGTTGCACAGGCACGCATCACAATTCCTCTTGGTGCAATCAGCATTGTAAACAAATTCCATTCATTTTTATAACAGAAAAAAATAAATAAATAAATAAAATGCAGTTGTTGGTAGTAGACGCAAATGTTTGGAGTGTAGTACTGTTGTACCTGCCACCAGTGTTCGTCTTCACCCTGGGGTTTCTTAGCCGTGACCCCAGTTCTGAACCAAAGGCTACCAGTGGTGTCCAGTGCCCAAAGTGTGTTGTTCTCACCAAGGGCAATGCAGATGGGCTCCAGATGTTGCCTCTCACTGCACACACACACATCACCACATATGAAGATTACAAGATAACTGGAATGATTTTGGCTTTTTTTTACTGGACAGACATAAACTCTTTGTGTTACTCTAATGTCAAATTCGTCTTTCTGGACACTATATGGCCAAAAGCTTGTAGACACCTGATCTAGACACCAATATTCTCTAAACTGTTGGAAGAGATGTCCCCTTACAGGATCTCCTTTCATAAGGGCCACAGACGTGTTCCGGCACGACAAAGCGAAGTCCATAAAGACAAGGTTTTCCAGGGTTGGATTGGAAGAACTCAAGTAGCCTACACAAAGCCCTGGCTTCAACCAGTAAACACCTCTGGAATGAACTGGAAAAGCGGCTGCATCCCAGACCTCCTCACTTTGCACTTCAGTGACTGACCTCACTAATGCTCTTGTGGCTGAGAAGACACAAATCCCCATGTTAAAAAATCTAGTGGAAACTGCTGTAAGAGCAAAGGGCATAACAGCTCTATGTTAAATGTTCATGGGTTTGAAAGGAAAGGACATTTGGGAAAGAAAAACTGGATTGGCTAAATAGTGTAGGGTAAATTTTACATGCACTTTTCATTGTTACCCACGTAAACCTCAACTAGTAAGAATTTTATTGACAAGACAAAATCAATGTCCAGTCAGCTGTTATTTGGAAAGCTACAGGAGACAGTCAGCTATGTACGCTCTGAAGTATGATAACAGTGTAATCAGAGCTGTGTCATCTTCATAAACAAATGATAGAACAGTACATTCTCCCAAAGTCAGAATGCAGATACTAATTCATCACTAGTTTGAACCTGCTTATCAAAGTTTTTCCATTTTACTGCAAGACAGACATAATTAGCAAGTTAGAACAGCAATCATTAGGCATTATTAACACTAGATCATATCAGCTGCTCTCTATACCATATTACGACAGCCTTGTTTGCATTTCAGGATAAAGTATGGTGAAGGTCTGGAGAGGGGTGAGTGTACCTGACTTTGTCGTATTTCCATTGTTCTCCCTCTGCACAGTAGCTGCTGAGTCCCTCTCTGTAGAAAAGAACCCTCTGCTCGCTTAGTGCCCACACCACACTGCCCCGTGCTGCTATCTGTGCCATAGGACACGGGCAGTCCACCTTCACCGAGCGTGCACATGGCCGGTCCATGCTCAGCCCTGACACACACACACACACACAGTTAAGCATCTACTGTATAGTGTTGCTCAGTTTCTGTTTCGTTACCTTTCAATTTCACTTTTTTTTTTTTTTTTACACTTTATTTTCACCCTTTATACATATTTATTCATTTAAATACCCTGTTCCGTATTATTATAATGGTGGCTCTGATTCATTTTACTAAAAGAGTCAATAACTGATCGCACTACGGTAACGGCAGGAGGTCAAGTTATTCTTATGTTCTGCAGGTCAACAGATGCCAAGTCTTGTCTGTAATGACTTATTCAGGAATGACTTACATAGCATTGAAATATTATTCTTTCGATTGCTGAGGAATCGGCAAAATCTCAAAAGAAGCGGTTTCCTAATAACGTTCTTTTGAAAATAGCCCTCCCACAGGTAAAAGTGTAGAACAGTTTTAGATCCTCTTGATAAGCGATCTGGTTTAGCTTGTAAGATACAGATTTCAGTGAAATGGTGGCCCAAATTCTATAATCAGCTGTATCTAAGCCTCATGGTGTTTATCTCTCTCTTTCTTTGTAACATATCCACCGGGAAAAGATCACTGACTAAAAATTTATCACGCTATTACTCACTTTTCGGTCTCTTATCTTCATATCAATTAGTTACTGCAATAAGGCAAAATGTAATAAAATATAAAACAATAAAATCTGAAGGTTCTCGCCGATTATGAAAACCAGGACCAGCTGAGTGATTTACACTTTCAGGGTGTTGTAAAGAAAGAAACACGGTCAGTTTCTGCTTTCAATTTCAAGCACTTCACGATCTGAGAATATAATAAGAGCTGTTTTTTGCAAATGAAAGTCAAAAAAGTTATTATGTGGAAATTTAGGAGAATGAGATAATATTCTGTCAGCGTGTCAGTGTGTTCACAGGAACAATGTGGTTGGAGTTGGAGGCCAGAGTAGAAAACTACTGCTGGGGATTTCCATAAAGAGAGCTACGAGACAGCTGGCACGACCGTGCTGAGAACTGCTGTGCTTGATTACACACTGCATAGTTATGTAAAACACACTGCCACAACGCTTACACCGAGCCCCAGCAACTACAAGAGCATGTGTTGCAATCGCAAACAGACTATTCTTGCTTTCACAATAATCCAACTGCAGAAAGTGTTTCGATTTGTGGAAGAAAGGCTTTTCTTGACCCTGCAGTGCAGTGGATTTGGTTGAAATAAGTCATGTAACGCCATCTAATGGTCAACTATTAAAGCACTATGAAATACATGGAGTGAACAGGAGATATAAAAAGACATCACATCCTGTAAAATTGTAGGCTTTTGTGAGGTAAAAATGTAAATGCGACTGCAAATACAAAAAAAGTCGGCCAAAACCGGGATAGGCAAAAGTATTGGAACAGTCGCACAAAAAAACATTTCTTATCTTGTTAAATATGCAGGGAAAAAATGTGCCCTTTTTTTTTCCCACCGTCTAATTTGATAAACCATCAAAATTCCAGAGGAAAATAAATTATGTTAAGTAATGTTATAGGAGAAAAACTTAAAATAATTTAATAAAAATCTTACAATAACCCTTTTTTTTCGGAAGTGTGCGCTGCCTCATGTAAGGGAGCATGTGATCTGAGCATATCTCAGAATAAACCAATCCCATTCAAATTCATATTCAAAAGGGATTGAACTGTATGGAAGCCATGGGACACAAAGAGCTTACAAAAAAAGTATAGGATCTCTGATCAGGAGTATACATGGGAGAACACGAAGATCAATATGTCATCATCAGCCACGGGAGAAAACCAGGGAGGCTACCAAGAAACCTACAACAACCTCAAAGTAGCTGCAGGAATAACTTTTTTTTTTTTTTTTTACATTGTGCTCTATTACATCAGACCAAATGCACATTATCATCTAGTGCTTGGTAATATTATGAACAGCAGCTACGTTAATCCCTCTCCACTGCTTCTCTCTTTCTACCCATCCCGAGGCATCCAGAAATTGTACCAGCTCCGATTGTTTTCCGTGTGATGAAGATTTTGGACCTCCACTGAGATGAGGACAACCATGTGAGGATCCAAAGGCATCTAGAGATGTTCCAGCTCTAGTTAGACTCTGCTATACTAAAGAGGAGATGACAACCCAATGTGTTCTTTTGCATGAATACAACATTTGTCAGACTGTATATTTATAATCACACCCTCTAGTGTCACCCATATGAGGATGAGGTTCCCCTTTGAGTCTGGTTCCTCTCAAGGTTTCTTCCTTTACCATTCAAGGGAGTTTTTCCTTGCCACTGCCGCCTGAGTCACCTCAGACTTGCTCATTGGGGATAAATACAAACACATTTAAATATCTCTAATATTAATCTTGAATTTTGTATCATATTAATCTTTATAATAACCTTTTGTTCTATGTTTATGTTCTGTAAAGCTGCTTTGAGACATTGTCAACTGTAAAAAGCACTATACAAATAAATTTGAATTGAATTGAACTGAATTACTAGCTGCAGGTGACTACAAGCTATTGCTTGTTTGTTTTCCCTCTTCTTTCCAATTTGTTGGTTGCTAAATCATATTAATCTTGGAAAAAGCTCTGTCACGATTGATCTTGTTTTCATTTTTTTTTTTTCACACAACAAAAACTTCCAAATTAACAAGGTGTATGGAGAAGGAGTCATCAGCTAAATTTGACCTGGTCCCATATGAGAGATGAGACGTACCTTTGTTAGCACAATCAACACTTTACACACACATGCATGCACACGCAAATCTCAGTCCTGATGCAGGTCTCTAAAATTATGTTATAGAGCATTATAGTATTATATACAAATTTTACATAGATCTAATTTTAAATGCAACTGTTACATTCGATTATAATTTACTTACAATTTCTGATGCAACTCTCTGTCTGATTCAGTATGGAGCATCCCACTTACTACAGGTTTACAAAAAAGATTATGCGACACTTAATTGCTGTCCATCACTCCGAATTTACACACACACACACACACGCACACACAAGGACACACACGCACACACACGCACACACACGCACACACACGCACGCGCACGCACGCACACGCACGCACACGCACGCACACGCACGCACACGCACGCACACGCACGCACACGCACGCACACACACGCACACACACGCACACACACGCACACACACGCACACACACGCACACACACGCGCACGCACACGCACGCACACGCACACACGCTTTTAGTCACAAGATCTTACTGAAGTACAACTCAGCATCCAATTCATTTCACCTGTCTGGAGATAAAGATCTCCGCTGGTACGTATGATCCAGGCTGTGTCATCACTCAATGCCACAAAGGAAGTCTCATCCAGGGCTTTGTACCAGTGCCTTTTCCCCTTGATAGTCACTTTTCCACAGGCATAGGCTGTCATGGTCTTCTGTTCCACTTTCCACAGCAATGAGCCTAAGAAGGCAAACAGGAATCACAAATATTGTATTTATGTTCTGATTCCTCACAGCACAATACTAACTCTTTACATTCTACTACTAACTACACGGCTCTGTAAACTATGAACTTTTCCATTTCACTACGTCTCTGAACGAAGAATTCCAGCCTTTCCTGATCAGATCTTTTGGATTAATATACATGTATGTGGCTTTTATTACATTTTATTACCCGAGGTACTAGATACCATATACAGCAATCTTAAAAGTCCAGTCCTTTAACAGTCTGTAAAATCTGTATAATAAATGAAGTCCTGCCATAAAGCAAAAGCTGAGAATGGATAAAGATCTGCTTACCAGAAGGTGACAACGCCACCTGTTGGACATTCTCTTCATACTTCTGCCAGCTCAGGCTGCCATTGGTGAGGCTGCTGCAGTACAGGGCTCCTTTAAAATCTAGGCACCAGATGTGTCGCTCAGTCACTACCAGGCTGAGGATGCCACAACCTGGCCCGCTGTAGCCCATCCAACTCTCGGCCAACTGCACCAACAGTACAGAGCAATTCAGTTGTGCCACTCGTTGCGATATAAACACAAGCAGGATCGACCCATTCAAGAGATACATCCAAGCCCACAAAATGTCTCTCAATGACCAGATTAATAGCTTCAAATCATCATTACTGCTACAGTGACAGAAATGTGAAGTATTGGTACAGATGGTTTACCACTCTTTAGTGAAAAAGTATTCTGTTTTTAAACCAATCATTGTTAGAAAATCAGTTGAGTCAAGTTAGAATCTGTGCTGCACCAATGTTACTTTTTCCACATTCTGATAGTTGATGTGGACATTAACTGATACCATTTTGATGGCCATTTTTTCTGTCCTCCTCTGAGGAAATTACAGGCCTGATTTCTTACAGCATGGATTCTCTGGAACTCTGTCTTAGGTTCGTTTGTTGATAGTGAAGCGTCTAGTGACTTTATGTCTAGGGTGCCCCTAAATCTGTGTTATCTGCAGTCATCACTTGTCTTGCCAGTGTCCCTGCTTACACTCTGAGCAAAGCGGGTTCTCTCTCTCTCCCCCCTCCCTCCCTCTCTCTCTTTTCTTCATTGTGTGTACAATTTTTTCGTGGAATCTTACCTGGTCTGTTTTGTGGAGCCGCATCTCTTCCTGCTCTGTCTGCTTCACAGTAGAACTCTGAAGGCCTGCGTTACTGAGGCCGTCCCCCAGGCTGGCACTACATGGCACTCCGTGTGCGTATATGTCCTCCTCGTCACTGGAGGGTGATGGCTCTGGCTCTGGTTCTGGGGAATATGGAAGTGGCCTGATGGAATAGTACGTTAAGTCCAAATCAAAGTTCCTTGCTGAATCGTCTTTAGGCTGTATCTCAGTTTGTTCCTCCGTGTCAGGCTTTTCGTTAGCTGCATGCATGTAGGAGAAAGTGCACTCCAGCAGCATGTCTACATCCAGCGTGCTGCTTGTTTGCTCGTTGCTTTCCTCGACTTTGGCAGGGTCACTGTAAACCTGGCAGTCCATGTCTTGCAGACAGAGGGTTGTGGGACATGCGAGCTGATCATCTGCTTTTTTGCTCTCACCACCCTCCTGGTCCTGAATCTGGGATTTCTCTGAAAGGTTCTGTGCTGAAAGTGTTTCGGTGCTGAGCGGATCTATGCACACAGAGCCCTCGTGATCGGGAGAGTCGTTGCTGTGGAGGTCCAGGCTGCTGCACAGTAGGCTTGTGCGGTCTGAGGGTGGCTCGCTTGCAGGTGTGGGGATGCCGTCGCTGGTCAAGCCGTCCTGGCTGTGCACGCTCTCTGACCAGCTGCTGTGTTCATTCACACAATTCCCACTCTCTGTGAAAGCATAGGAGTTAGAGCTGCAGCAAAATACAACGTTCTCATTTTCATTGTAAAGTGAAACAAATAATGTTTCTGTTAAAACATTAGACCTTGGGGATGACACAACCTCTAAATGGGGTCTGTTCTTGGCGGATGACATGCCAAGATATAACAGATGAGGTAACATAATAATAATAATAATAATAATAATAATAATAATAATAATAATAATAATATTGTAATAATATTTTTTTATTGAGACATTGGATTAATTATTGGGTGTGATGGAACAGTTTAGGGAAAAATCACCATATGAGTGCGACTGTCACCTGTCCACAAACCGTATATTGTGTATTTTATAAAGAACGGATCGGTTGTAATAAATCTCCTTAGACCTCATTAGATCCAATGTGATGAATACAGTAATGGTGTACAGGAAATAAACAGTAGATCAGACTTGCTAATGTTGATAAAGACACACCCTGTCTTATCCTCTTGCCCTTCCTTTTCAACTTCACAGGTTTGACAACTAGCTCCTGCTGAAAATCCTCTTGGGTGATGTTGCTGTAGCGGCTGCAGGACATCTCAGAAGTTCCCTGTGTGCTGTCCCATGATGTGATGGAGCTACTGCGGCTTCGGGTGTCCATTAACGCCTTCTGGCTCTCGACATCCTCCGACACCTCTAGTGCTTCCAGTGCCTGGCTGAACTCCTCCCGTGCCTCTGTTAACCCCTCCTGTGCTTCTTCGGTCTCCACTGCTCCTGTGGGCCGCTCTTCTGATTCTGCAACGATAGCTACGGTCCTGATCGGCTGGGCCGTTTCCACCGATCCGTTTGCGGGGAGCAAAACGGTTGGGGTGGAGAGAGGGGAGATTAGGCGATAGGACATATCTGACACTAAGAGAGCAGAAAAAAAAAATTTGATTAGAATCTAAAAAAATATGTCTCATTATTGTCAGAATCCGTGTGTTCATTCTGTGCTCTTTGTGTTGGTATAAAACTTTTTAATGTGTGCAATATTTCTGAAGTTGCATGTATGGTGGAAGGCCATCAAGCTAACAAAAATTAACAGTAATAATCAGGGTTTGATATCTGTCAGGAGATCAGGGAGAACATAAACATGGTCAGAAGAAAGTGGTACACGGTTTCAAAGAAATGTTATTTCTTGTGTTATTCCCAATCGACTGCCTTTAACCCTGGTAACATTAGAAAGTGAATAATGTGTGAAGACCTTAACAATACTGTGTACATTTACAAGGGGGTACCCAAATGTTCCTGGAACTCAATTTTGGCACATGCTTAACGTACACGCATGTCGGTATCCCGTGTGCCATTTTGTTGTTCAATCGAATTAATGTGTTCAATTCCCATTTAAAATGCAAAAAATGTGATAAAACCGCTGCTGAAGCAGTGACTATGCTAGAGCAAGCTTTCCAAGTCCACAAGACATGCATGAACTTTTTACTTATTTATTTATATAGATTTCATAGGAAGTTTGTTCCCCCTGGGCAGACTGTTAATCAGCAATTTTACATTGAAGTAATTAGGGATCTATGGGAAAGCATTAAGGAAAAAAAACAAACAAAAAACTTCTCTTTAACTTCTGCAATGTGGATTGAAGAACAAAACCACATGCAATGACTCAAGTACCACATGCACCCAGAAGCTATCAAGCCACTTGGGATACAGACTTAGCAGACTGAATGTAGTAGTGTAGACCCTGCAACTACCATGTAGTGTGTGTCACCTTCTAATTCCAGGCATTCGAATTCCCCCTTGTGTGTAATTTTCAAAAAAATCACGTTTGTTCCAAGATCTCATGAGTAAATATGAAATAATGAGCAAATTCACTGTCATTTCATCTCACTGGAATGAAGATTCGCTGAGACGCAAATAATGTAAAGCTTGAGCAGCAACTGAACTGAAAAAAATAGGAAAGCTCTGACTAGACTCAAGTACTTCTCATTGTCATAACAGCGCTGACACTAAACCCAACCTTCCACATGTACTGTACATAAGCTTTAATATGTAACCTGCATATAGTATAGACAATGGAGATTGTCTTCGGGTTGCCCAGTTCAGGAGACATATAAAAAGTTCACTAGGAAGCTGTATAGTGAAGCTAATACTATGCACCACTGAATTATACTGTATTCTTGGAAATACTTAGATTAGCCTTGTGATGTGCTACAAAGTCTGAAATGATTCGGTCATCCTGGAGGAAGTAAATATTTGGAGAACGTCTTTCCTACTGTACATAAGAAAAACAGTCTTACTGTTGGAGACCAGTCCCTCAGGACAGTTGGAGATGCGCATGATGTCACGGTCTCCTTTCAAAATGAAGATCTCGTTTTCTGTGCAAGACACAGACACTATGTCTCCACAGCTTTCCATCCCGCCGACGATGACCTATAAGCGAACAAAGAACTGCCTTTTACTTTACAACCCAGCCGTAGCTAGCGCTCTTAAATCAAACAACAATTTAAGTCAAACAACAATTGTAAAACAATTTCAGGTTAAATGAACACTTTTATATTTTTATTTATATATTTCTTGCAGTGACTGCAAGCTTTTGTTTCTAGTGTTTCTATTGTTGCCCATCCCCTGTATTTGATAAATCGGTTCAAAATAATAAACATTAATTGTTAACATTGTAATTTTCTTTCCTTCTAGATTTATATCACCAAGGTCTTCATTATACTATATTTTATTACACAAATTATTATTTTTCGCAAAAAAAAACCCCAAAAACAAACGACACTTTTATTCTTAAAAATTTAATTGCTGTGCTTTTAAAACCATAATAACATTCAATATAGAAAAACTGATAACATTGTTATGTAAGAAATTAAATGGTAATGGGACATAAAATGAAAATGATTTTTTCTCAGACAGACATTAACAGGAAAATAGAACGATTCCACCTCATATATTATGCTACTGTGTTGTATATGCACTACCCGGGATGGAGAAGTGAGTTATTTATACACTTCAACGTTTATTTACACACAAACATTGTTTAAATCAATAATCGTTCAATAAAAAAAATACACGTACAAGTCAGTTTCAAAATAAGGTATCTGTTATATAATAACTTTAAATAACAATGACTCTTTACAGGACAATAACATTTGGCCCAAGTGTGAAATGTCATCAGTAGAAATTCACTTGAATTCTGTAAAGTGCAATCACACTGTACCTGGTTGGTGCAGTCCAATACGTAGACGCTGTACTCGTTCCAGCTGAGCACCCATCCTTCCTTGAGGAAGCAGGAGACGAGCCCTAGCTGCCGATCGCTGGGCCGATAGGCACCGCTGGGGCTTGAGCGAGGAAAGAGCTCGAACTGAGGTACATCCTGGTTAAAGAGCGGCTTGAGTACGTGCGTCTCTTGTACTCGTCCACGCACGTCCGTTCTCCAGAGACGAAGGCCTGGCCGTGCCGCGTAAACCAGAAGGTCACTCTGCTTGCAAAGAGCAGGCTGGAAACAGGCTCCAAACTTGCCGTTACTTCAAGAGAAGGAGAGAGCAGTTTAGTGAACACGGAGTGTGCCTTAATGAACCGATATGTGCAGAACAGTTATTTGTTTTACAGTTTACATTTTAATCCATATCATCTTCCTGTACAGGTTCACTGCTGCAATTGATTAGAAGTAATTATTAAAGTAGTACTGAGTAAGTAGCAGGAAATGTATGTTTTCCTAACAAAAAATGTTTTCCTAACATTTTCTTGAAATCCTTTGGGAATCGAAAACATGTTCTGCTTCTTTAAGCTGTCTCTACTAGACAATGTTAGTCTCAGAAATTAGAATTTCAGGATCAACAACCTCCATGACAGTTCCAAAATGCTTATTCATATATGGACAACATAACACACATTTTATTCGCTACCAGCTACTATTGTAAAAATCACTGATATTACATGCTCTTACTTTTAAAGGTAGGGTCTCCGTTGTTTGAGAAATGCTTCAGAAAACTGAGTCGGGACGACAAACTAAACAAAAACAAAACTAACGTGTAGCCAATGAGCAGAAAGGGGCGGGGCTTGTCAATATGCGGCGGAGAGAGTGTTCAGTGCGCATGTGTGACAATAGCAGAAAGCGGTTTTAACATTGACATCCATCCATCCATTTTCTACCGCTTATCCGGGGCCGGGTCGCGGGGGCAGCAGCCTAAGCAGGGACGCCCAGACTTCCCTCTCCCCAGACACTTCCTCCAGCTCTTCCGGGGGAATACCGAGGCGTTCCCAGGCCAGCCAAGAGACATGCTGGTCCCTCCAGCGTGTCCTAGGTCTTCCCCGGGGCCTCCTCCCGGTTGGGCATGCCCGGAACACCTCCCCAGGGAGGCGTCCAGGAGGCATCCGGAACAGATGCCCGAGCCACCTCAGCTGACTCCTCTCGATGTGGAGGAGCAGCGGCTCTACTCTGAGCTCCTCCCGGGTGACCGAGCTCCTCACCCTGTCTCTAAGGGAGCGCCCAGCCACCCTGCGGAGGAAACTCATTTCGGCTTAACATTGACATGGAGGATAAAAACAAAGAAAGAAAGCGAAGAAACGCTTACGATAAGGCAAGAAGTAGGACCGTGTTAATATAGGATCAGCTATCCAGCGCTGGAGAGAACTGAAGGAGCAGGAAGTTGGCCGCATTCACAGATTGGAGTTTCCCGAGTCAATAACTCCTGAACTAAACGCTGTTACTACACAAATAACACCTCTTTTCTATCGTAGTAATGTAGAGACGCAGCTACAACCGCGTTTTGCTAGTAACAGCGTTTAGCTCAGGAGTTATTGACTCGGGAAACTCCAATCTGTGAATATGTGACCAACTTTACTTAAGACGCCGAGTCGCTTTTTTCCTTCTCGATAGGTGAGTAACGTTGGTTTTGCTTTGTTACACAGAACTAATATATGCCGTCCTTTGCATGATTATGCTTGTGTGTCATTTTTGCTTGTTTGTTTATCTGCAATCGTATTGTTCTTCCCTTCAGCTATGATAAAGACACATTTCTTTCCATTATTTTCCTGGGTTACGTATGTATGTGTGGGCAGAACTATCAATACAGGGGTGGGACCCATTTGGGTTAGGGGCGTGTTTGTTTTGGTGATTTCAAATGTCAACATTGGCTTTCAAACAACGGAGACCCTACATTTAAGTTTATACTGATTGGTAGTGTGAAAGTATTTTTGCTATTATGTGTTTTCTTCTTTCTTCAGTAGACATTCTGAAGACTAATACAAGGATATGATAGGGTTGAGACAGAGGAAATGAAAATCCCATGACTGAGGTGTATATACGATTTCAATTTCAATGTCATGGGAGGTTATTTTAAGAACGAAGCAGCAACATGACCAGTTACTTCTGCGGTTTCTCAAGCTGATCACATTCCCCTAGCAAATCCAAGGTCATATATGGTGAGAAAGTATTCAGACCTGTTCAGTATAGGAATAATTCATTGTGTTTTAATATCAAGTTTAAAATAAATTCAATTTGGTTTTGGAGATTGATCTAAACATGATAACAGACAAGTAAAAACAGGCTTTTTATGAGTTTTACAGGTTTATTAAAAATAAAATAAATATGGTCATAAATATGTGCACATCTTACCACTGCACCAATGTGACGTGTCATTTCAAAATTATGTGCAATAGCGCTATCTTGCTGCTAACATCTGCAGCTAAAACAGTCTCCACATTACTGAGAAGGATTTTGGGGTGTGTCTGTGGGAATTTGTGTCCATTCAGTCAAAAGAACATTTGTGTGGTCAGGCGCTGATGTTGGAACAGAAGACATGGCAGCCAATCATCGTTCCAATTCATCCCAAAGGTGAGGTTGAGATCAGGGCTCTTTACAGGCCACTGGAGTTCCTCTGCACTATGCTCATCAAACTGTGTACTTGTGCAACTCGCTTTGTGCACAGGATCACATTCATGCTGAAACAGGAAAGGGTCTTCCGCAAGATGCTGCCACAGAGTTAGTAGTATACTATTGTCTACAATAATCCATAATCCTCCACCAGATCATAATCCTCTACCAGACTTTACTGTTGGCACTATGCATTCTGGTAGCATTCACCGTCCATCAGTCTCCCGGATAATGAAGCATGAGTCATCACTCCAAAGAAAACATTTCCCCCAGAGTCAGTGGTGTCATGTGTCACACCAGTCTAGTCGATGCTTTCCATTGCACATAGTGACACGAGTGGCTTGTGTGCAGGTCTTCAGCCATGGAAACCCATTTCATGAAGCTCTCAAGACACAGTTCTAATGCTGATGTTACTTCCAGAGGCAGAACTCTGGATTTTCACAAACTGCCTTGTGGTAAAGGTTGCATCTTATGACCGTGCCCCAGTTAATGTTACCAAGCTCTTCAGTATGACCCATTCTACTGCCAATGCTTGTCTATAAGGAATGCAAAGGCTATTTGCCTGATTTTATGCACCTGTTAGCAATGGGTGCGACTGAAAAACCTGAAGTCAATAATTAGGAATCCTTTTGGCCATATAGTATATCTCACATATTTCAATCGTATTTAGACCTTAGGCTAAGGCACCTTGGCTAATCCGAATTGAACAAGATTTAGAAAAACAACAAGACTGGAATTTGTGAACCTCCATAACAAAGATCTGGGTGAGATCTGACCAACATGAGTAACAGGACTAGTAAGGCCTTGGTCAAAGAGGTGACTCAGAACCCATTGGTCAATCTAACAGTCCTCCACAAGGATGAGAGACCAAGAAAAGCATAATGTATACCATTCGCTCTAGACAGGTCATAATATCAACAGGCACAAAAAGGACTCTGAAAGAAACTCATACTGCTCATCAAATAGATAATCATGTCTAGGGGGTGCTTTTCAGTGGCCAAATCTGGGACATCGGTCAGTATTGAGGGAAGGATGAATGCAGCCAGATACACAGAGTGCACAAGACTTCTCAGCATAACAGTTGTATACTGTTGTATATAACAGTTGTAAGCCAATACTAAAGTGATTTTGAGACAAGTCCTTGAGTAGCCCAGGCAAAGACCAGACAGAAGCTCCCACAGATCTTACTGGGATGAGGAAGAATGTGGAACCTGCCCACATCCAGATTTACAACGTTATCAATGTGTAGATACTTAATCAAGAAGACAGAATTGCTGCCAGACATGCTTCTACATGGTTTGTGGACTGTCGAAGGTCAATTTAATTACAACACGATAAAGTGCGACAAAACTAGGAGTCGTCTTAATATTCTTCCAAACGCATTGCATATCTCAAAACTGCAATGTCCCAAAAATACATTACTGCCATAATAAATAGGCCCTCACAATCCAGATGAAGGAGAGATGTAGGATTAGTTTGTCTTACCTTTTTCTGGGTTTGGTTCCCAACTGCTGGACAGTTTGTTCTTGAGTGTTGAACACAAGAGAGCGCTGACAGGTAGAAACAAGAAGCACTTTCTGACTGTATTCCAGCTGAACTATGGCTGATGCCTCTTCTAACACCACCACTGGGTTGCACACACCCTGTGATTGAGACACACACACTACATTACGTTCGACTCGCACAAACACAATTTTTAACCACTGTGTACGCATGTTAATAAACACTACAGCACCACTCAGAGATTCATAATCTCTAGTCGTGTATTATTTTAATACATTAATTAAGTAGTATATGTTTAATTATATACGAACATTCGGATGCATGTATTTTGCACGGTTGTCCAACAATTGTTCTATTAAGCTCATTTGAGTATGAATGGATTGTAACAGAAATATTGCTGTTACTGATTTATTTTGTTTTATTGTGCCCTGTTGACTCATTTTTGTTCATGTGTCTATCATCAACCAATCAATGATGTTTTGTCATTTTTTTGTGGATGCACTGATGGTTGCATCATTAACTGAAAAAGAAAACGGCCTGGAAATTTTTAACTGCTTGACTAATTTGGATTTTATCAAACTATATATATATATATATATATATATATATATATATATATATATATATATATATATATATATATATATATATATATATAAATAATTTTTCCCTAAACACTCTTTCATGTTGGTCGTGTCAAAAAAAGTTAGGTAACATCAATACATACAGAATTTTGTATATAGGTGATGGATGCACAGTATGTTCAGGGACAAGCAATGCTATTTTGACTAAAATCTCACAGCAATCTAAAGCACAAATCATTTCAGAAATATTACTATCTATCAGAATATCCCAGGTATGTTTGTCAGAAAGCTAAGCATAGATTTGCACCTGGTCCAGGTCCACAGCGGAATAGACCACTTTCCCTTTATCATCGCCGGAGAAGAGTTTCATGCCATTAGCGCTCCATGCTAATGCGGTCACGGTGCTCTTATGCAGACCAACGACATCAAAGCGTCTCAACTGCAAGCAAAATTTATACAAAGCCATAAAGTTCATGTCAACTACACAAACATAAAGCAGAAAATGTCAACCAAGACCCGTGCTCTTGTTTGCAGCAGCTCTAGCACCAATTAATATCAATGCTCCGATTTTAATGTTATCGTTTTTTATATTAAAATATCAAATCGCACTGGATTGTATAGCAGATGCTCCATATAGGTAAGATGCATTCCAGGATCAAGGTTATAACTTACTAATAAATAAAAGTATATCAGAAAATTATGGGTAGCTAAACATAAAAACCCTGAATGTGAATAAAAATGAATCAATTTAAATGTGTACAATATTTGTGGATGTTCCATATGAATACATTAAAATTTCTTTTTAACATTTTGGAAGGAGTCTCCACTATCAGAAGTAAAGTTTTCGGACATTGGAGAGTCTTCGAGAATTATTAATTTTCCCAGCAACATAAACTGCAGCCAAATGTTTACCAGAACTAATTTGTTAAGCAGATGTTTCACAACATCTAACATACCTATAAACAGATATAAAAGTATGTCATTCTTTATCTTACTGACATGTAAAGCAACCAATCACAGTTTTTGTTCGGCATCACGTTTAGGGGTGGGAAAACGTAAAGATGATGGTGCTTCAGAAAACGACTGGCGTGCAACCGTTTAAGAAAGTCATACAATTTAATGATTCTATACTGTGAACTTCACATCATTTGGAAAATTCAGTGTTCAGAGCTCACTGTCAGAGGAGTTATAAACACAACGGCTTCTTTGTGCCATGAGGTGCTATGTTTTATTTCTTATTACTTAATATATTGATGAACTGCTAAACAGCATCTCATATAAATTCTACAGAATATTACTAATCCAGAAAAAAAATTCAACTACTCAACTACTTACTGCTCAAAGTAAATACGTTTATATTAATCAGAATAACGTGACAATAATATCTTCCAGCAGAGCCTATATACCTGTTTATTCCTGCCTGGTAGCTGCGACACTAACTGAAAGAGCGTGACGCGGCCCGAGGCGGTACCAACAGCCACCAGGTCATCGAAGCAACTCAGCAACTTCACTACTGTGATAGCCTCACTTTTTCCCTGTTGAGGTCAGACACACAAAATCAACAGCTTTAAAACAGGAACCTGATCCAGTAACACAGAGTGAATTGAGTAGGTGAATGGTCATACCTCCAGGTTGTATTTGTTCATCTGGCTTACTCTCCTGCAGTAAAGGTACAGCATGCCGATGCTGCTGCCCACTGCGATGTAGTCAATGTTGCTGTCCAGAGCTGTGAGATAGACAAGGATAGAGCGGAAGCCTTTCTGGACTTTCGCAGGGATGGAGTTGAGCAGGTAGTAAAGAGGGCAAAATTCCCTCAGGGCCAGACAGGATGGTTGAGCTGCCATGGTTAGATGATCCTTCTGCATACTGAAAATAGCAACACATTTTATGGTAAGTAAGGTAGCAGCACAGCTTAAGAAATATTTTATGGTAGGTTGTTCTGAACTGTTGGAGAAACATGTTATAAAAGAGCACCACAAATAACTGCACAAAAGGGTACGAAGAAGCGAGACTTGAGCTGATTACTTTCGAGCTCAGACTGTAGACTGCAGATAGAAATTCAAGCAGCGTCATGAGTCCTTACATAAGCTTATTAACTAACTCGCTGTAAACTTGTGTTTCATGATAATGTACAACACCATGCATGTGCTATACTCTCATATGTATAGCTGATATGAGCAGATCTTATTTGTTTATCCTACATTCAATGATTTACAGCTATCGGACTGTTAAAGAACCTACTCTTCAGTAATGCAACACAGTAATGCAGTCAGGGTGCAAATCATACTGCACTAAAGTCAAGAATCCTAAACAACTGCTGACAAATAAACATTGTGACACTGTATCATACGCAACTGTGAACATATGCTTATGCAACACAACACAGCCAGGCTTTAATCAATGGTTATGAATCAACCAAACCTTCTCTCTCTCAACTTGTACAACAAGCAGCTGTGATGTGGGCAAGTGAGTTCTTTGAGCAGACCTTAGAATTGTCTTGCTCACTATGGCTCTCTGAATCAAATCTTACAGCTGGTTATATAGTAGTTATACTGAGTTTAGTGAGAAGGTTTGGCTTGAGTCTTCACCAGTGTGCAAAGCTTGATTGAGTTCCTTTGCGCATGTCTATATTCCTAATGATCAAATCCAGATCAATATGATCCCCAGCAATCACTCAATGATTACCACTATTCCCAATAACCAATACCTAATTACAACTGTTTCCAGTGCCCAATCTCTGATAACCATTCTTCACAACAACCAATCCCTGATCACCATTTTTGATAACTACAAATACATGATTACCATTTTTACTAAGTACTAATCCCAGACTGTTCACAATTACCAATTACCATTCTTCACAACCAATCACTGATCACCACTGACCACAACCAATCCATGATCACAACTGATCCTAGCAACTAATCCCTGATCACTATTTTTCATAACTACTCATATGCAATCGCCACTGACCATAGCAACTAATCCCTGATCACTATTCTACATAACTACTAATACCCAATCGCCACTGACCATAGTAACTAATCCCTGATCACTATTCTACATAACTACTAATACCCAATCGCCCCTGACCCTAGCAACTAATCCCTGATCACTATTCTACATAACTATTAATACCCAATAGCCCATGACCCTAGCAACTAATCCCTGATCACTGTTCTCCATAACTACTAATACCCAATCATCACTGACCCTAGCAACTAATCCCTGATCACTATTCTTCATAACTACTGACACCCAATCACCCCTGACTCTAGTAACTAATCCCTGATCACTATTCTTCAAAACTACTAATACCCAATTGCCACCGACCCTAGCAACTAATCCCTGATCACTATTCTACATAACTACTGATACCCAATCACCACCGACCCTAGCAACTAATCCCTGATCACTATTCTACATAACTACTGATACCCAATCACCACCGACCCTAGCAACTAATCCCTGACCACTATTCTTCATAACTACTAATACCACTACTACTAATCGCCACTGACCCTAGCAACTATTCTACATAACTACTAATACCCAATCGCCCTGACTAATCCCTGATCACGCCTGTTCACAATCACCAATCACTCATCAATCACTGAGTTGTAAAACTCTCTTCTTGGCTAGATTTGCAATTTATAAATCTTTCGGCAATCTTTATAAACAATCTGTTTTATCTTTAAGCTAAATGTTTCCGATACAATCTGAGTCAACGTCATTTCTTGTGTCTCGCTGTTCGTGTAGAGCTGATTTTGATACGCAAGCGATGATGCCGATTAAATAAACAAGCAAATGAAACTATAAAGTCATCTGACGACTTCTCGAGCGCACATTAGCTACTTGTCCCTTCATAAACACCACGAATTGTTTCTCCTCCTTATTCAAAAACACCTGTAAGAAACACCAGGGAACAATTAGAGCCATTAGAGAAACACGATTAGCTGTAGTGTTAAATACAGCCGCTATACACGGTTAAAGACCATACAATAATGAATAAGATAACGAGATAATTTAATATTAGCCGCTAGCTAACAACGTACAGCGTTCAGTTAGCCAGTTAGCTATCATTAATAACATTAATATCGTTACACTCCCAGAACCTCCACATTGACTGTAGCATTTTCTCTGAAATACGAACATAATGTAAGAATAAAAGCTGTTTAAATATGTAAGTATTTTACAACACTGTTGTGTAGCTTGGGCTCAGCGAGCTTAGCTTGTCAGTGTGCAGGGAATATTAACGGTCCCCCACAGAGCACCACTCTTACACCACACTCTACTTACACTGAAGCTGACGCGAGATACGTTCACGGTACAAATAAAGATAGTGTCGGTGTTAAATTCTCAGTCTGCCAGCAATGTTTTGACATACGGCATGAACAAATCACAGACATGTCTGCTCTTGTTGATGTTGCCCGACGACCTTCTTCCTTTGCTTTAAAAAAGTGAAAGCGAAATGAAGTGACCCGACACCGCCACCTACCGTTCAGGTGATACAGACTCGTCTACCACAGCGGCAGGATGGCCGAAGCCCATATAGCTCTTCACTGCCTATATAAGTGCACTATATAGTATAGCAAATAATGGCACGTGCAAACGTGCATCTAGTGAGCTAAATGGTCAAATGTGGAGTCATTTCTGACTCGACTTGTGCCCCTTTTCCACCAAAAAGGACCAGGTGCTGGTTCAGAGCTAGCACTGGTGCTGGTTCAAAGTTGGTTCCGCTGACGAACCTTCTAAGAACCGGTTTGTCTTTGCATCGGTTAGCCATCACAGAGCCGAGTCTGACGTCACTGTATATACGTGTCACGTTTCCCAGCAACGTCAACGCAGCAGCGGCAAACACAATCAAAACAACAATGGCGGATGTTACTTTACTGTTAATGCTCATGGCTTTTTGAACCTAAATTAACACCCAAACGAGGCGAATCCAACGTGTACGTGCAGCTCCATGTAATCTGTATAAACGGAGGTTGTAATCGAGAAAGTACATAACGTTATTTTATCATTAACACAGAAAAAGTTTAGCCTTAGCATGTAGCTAACTACTATCATGTGTGCTGATAATGTATCATTTCTGTACATTATGTACATTATCTAACAGTAGCCCCGCCCCCAGCTCCTACTTAAGGTACATTATCTAACAGTAGCCCCGCCCCGGCCTCTACTTAAGGTACATTATCTAACAGTAGCCCCGCCCCAGCCCCTACTTAAGGTACATTATCTAACAGTAGCCCCACCCCCAGCCCCAACTTAAGGTATATTATCTAACAGTAGCCCCGCCCCAGCTCCTAATTAAGGTACATTATCTAACAGTAGCCCCGCCCCCAGCCCCTACTTAAGGTACATTATCTAACAGTAGCCCCGCCCCCAGCTCCTACTTAAGGTACATTATCTAACAGTAGCCCCGCCCCGGCCTCTACTTAAGGTACATTATCTAACAGTAGCCCCGCCCCCAGCTCCTACTTAAGGTACATTATCTAACAGTAGCCCCGCCCCCAGCTCCTACTTAAGGTACATTATCTAACAGTAGCCCCGCCCCGGCCTCTACTTAAGGTACATTATCTAACAGTAGCCCCGCCCCCAGCTCCTACTTAAGGTACATTATCTAACAGTAGCCCCGCCCCAGCTCCTAATTAAGGTACATTA
This sequence comes from Tachysurus vachellii, assembly GCF_030014155.1. Taxonomy (NCBI): domain Eukaryota; kingdom Metazoa; phylum Chordata; class Actinopteri; order Siluriformes; family Bagridae; genus Tachysurus; species Tachysurus vachellii. The sequence goes on from NC_083469.1 coordinate 20,764,250, forward strand.
TCTAACAGTAGCCCCGCCCCCAGCCCCTACTTAAGGTACATTATTTAACAGTAGCCCCGCCCCAGCTCCTACTTAAGGTACATTATCTAACAGTAGCCCCGCCCCCAGGTCCTACTTAAGGTACATTATCTAACAGTAGCCCCGCCCCCAGCTCCTACTTAAGGTACATTATCTAACAGTAGCCCCGCCCCCAGCTCCTACTTAAGGTACATTATCTAACAGTAGCCCCGCCCCCAGGTCCTACTTAAGGTACATTATCTAACAGTAGCCCTGCCCCAGCCCCTACTTAAGGTACATTATTTAACAGTAGCCCCGCCCCCAGCTCCTACTTAAGGTACATTATCTAACAGTAGCCCCGCCCCCAGCTCCTACTTAAGGTACATTATCTAACAGTAGCCCCGCCCCAGCCCCTACTTAAGGTACATTATCTAACAGTAGCCCCGCCCCCAGCTCCTACTTAAAATACATTAAGGCTCCGGCTCCGAACCAGCTCTCAAACTGCCTCGGTGGAAAAGGGGCATAATAACCATGTTATTACCAGGGTTGTCAAGTGTCACGCATTGAGAGTGACAGTCACTCATTTGGGTCTTTTGTCACTCTCCCGCCACACATTGTATTTCTCATGCAGAAAAACTTTTTGACTATTTATCATATATTTAATATGCCACAGCGCCCAAAATGTATCAGTCCGCACCGCTGTCTCTATGGAACCGGGCAGGAATCAAGCGCATCTCCGCTGGAGTTCTTAGTCGAGCCTGACATTTATCAGCCAATCAAAAACAAAGGTTACACAATAGCCAATCAGAGAATAGCACTATTGTATCTGAGTAAGATTTAACGCAACAACCAATGGAAAAAAAAAAGCAGATCCTGGAATTGTTCAGCATCATCCTCGCTCACCCACAGAGAAAACCACTGGAGCTGCGAGCATCACTTTGTGCACATAGTAAGTCATGATCTCCTGTTGTAATGTTACAACAAATTCACAGCTTGTCTGACACAAACAATGACAGTTTGACTGCTGTTAGAGATGTTTCCCAGATAATCAGCATCAGTTTTTCATGAGTATCTGTAACTTAGCAAACAGTTTTACAGCCTGTTCACTGACAACACCTGCTCAGAACAAGTAGTCTAGACCAGTGGTTCTCAAACTGGGGGCCCTGAGATGGTGCCCGGGGGCCCCGGTTCACTGACAACACCTTCTCAGAACAAGTAGTCTAGGCCAGTGTTTCTCAAGCTGGGGGTCCTGAGATGGTGCCAAAAAACATCTGAGTAATAGAGGCCCCTGGTTCCTTTTTTCAAAGGTGACTGGATTGAACCAATTTGGGAGGCTATCAAAGATTGCAGCCTTGGTTTTAGTGCTTCCACATTCTAATGCTGATGGCCAGAGGGTATTTTCAATAGTCGGTTTGAACAAAACCTCAACACGAAACAGCTTGTCTCTGGACAGGACATTGTCCTCAATCATGACCGTAAAAATGGCTGGGCTTGAGCCGAACTGTTTTAAATGGGAGCAACATTACAAATGATAAAGGAGTCCAAAAAGGCAACAAACACTTACAATAAACAACACCATAATCTCTCTCTCTCTCTCTCTCTCTCTCTCTCTCTCTCTCTCTCTTTCATACACATACTTTGTATTTGGTTAAATTGTGCTCAGTGATCCAAGCAGATGTCACTCTTGCCTGTGTTCAAAACTGGAGAGCCCTGTATTACCAAGCATACCATGATAAAAAAAATAGTTTAAAGTACTCTTATTAAGGTTCAGTTTAATGTCATTTTAATGTAATACACATCCAGGGAGTTTCCGTAAACATAATAATATGAACGAAGAAGAACAAAGCGATTAACATCATACATAGACATTGTAGACAGATTCTACCGACAAGCTTGCAATACGATGCTTGCGCAATAGAGGGCGTTGTGATGAAATAGCATGATATGTTATTAGACGTGAAATAAGATGTGGCTTTATTTATTCGAATTCAAGTTGACACAGCATAAAATAGTTAAATAAATAGCTAAAATCGTATGAGGTAATAAAGAACAATAGGAAGAATATAATAAAATGAAATAGATCTGTGTGTGATTACATATGCTAGAGTTCTGTTTATGTATATACGCATGTACAATATCTGTGGAATGACAAGTGTTGAGTGTGTGTGTGTGTGTGTGTGTGTGTGTGTGTGTGTCAGTGGAGTAGGAGGTACTGGGTACTGTTGGGGTGTGTAACCTGATGGCTGATGGCTCAAAAGAACCCCTCAGATGTCTTGAGGCATGCATCTGGATGATCTGTGTGTATGTGGTTTATTGCATCGGGCTGTGTATGTTTTCCTTGAGCTCAATGGAATTGTTGGCTGATTGACTGCAATAAAGAAGTTTGCTCCTTTTCATCCAGGTCTGGAGAGTCTCTTCATTGTTTTATTCTAAATCTATTTTACTTAGTTCAGTAAAGTGGATATATGGACGAAAGACCCTGGTTCACCCTGTGATGTGTCTCTGAGTTGCGACAAGCTTTCAGCTTCTCTCTCATCCTCATTTCTCCCTTCGCGCAGTCCAGTTCCATCCCCACCACAGATCTGGCCCTTCTCACCAGCTTACCCAGTTTGTTGGCACCACCATTCCCACTGCCACCTCCCTGTCACACCATAACAAAGAAGATAACAGTGGCCACTACAGACTTTCAAAACATTTGTAACAGCCTAGAACACATGTTAAATAAAACATCCTGCTCTGTCCTTTCCTATAGAGGGCCTCAGTATTATCTGACCGGTCCAGTTCGTTCATATTGTACAAATATTGTACAAAGATCTTATCCAGAATAACTTTTAGAAGTGCCAAATTCCAAATGCCAAATTCAAGCAATGTTATACCTGGTGAGCAGTGTATTCAAATGAACCATAAATATCTTATTTTAAATGACTACATTATAAATTTATGGTTTTCCTCTAGTTTCCTCCAACAAAACTTGCCAGCTGGTGGATTTAAATAATATATAACCTCTTAATGAGAATGAACATTCAGAGCGCAAACTGTAAAAGTGATTTTCACTACATTATGTCATAAATCTAAAAAAATTCTTTTAAAAAAATCTTAGATTTATGTTCATATTTATATCACATCGATTACGAACCGATTAGTTATCTGAAAAAACAACAACAATGTAATATAAATCTGAACATAAACAAGTTTTCTATAAAATAACATGATTCTGTAAATATAAAGCTATTAGTTTTATTAGTAAAAATGAGCAACAAATGATTTGAATCGTTGTTAAGTATTTGTACAAATCTGAGACTGAGGCCATGTCATTTTGCTGTTCTACCCTCGAATATGTGAGAGGTTTTGTGTCTCTGCCACTAGATGGTGTTGGTATAATATTTTTGAGTAGGAATTCTCGAGAGACTTTTGATCTTCAAAACAAGAGGTTAAATCTTTGTCGGATTTCTATGAAATGATCATCATAACCAGGAGATGTGGTAGCCTAGTAGTTAAGATGTTGGTCTGCTGATCACATGGTTGTGAGTTTGAACCCCAGGTCCACCAAGCGGCCACTGCTGGGCCCCTGAACAAGGCCCTTAACCCTTTATTGCTCGGTTGTATAAAATGAGACTAAAATGTAAGTTGCTCTGGATAAGGGCGTCTGCCAAATTCTGGAAATGTAAATGAACCAATCCAATTTTATAATCGATCCAATCAGTTTTTCTTCATTAGTTTCCTTCCTGTGTGAAGTATATTTTAACAAGTATCTGACACAGATTTGTGATAAAAAAGACTTGGCATCAGACGCATTCCTGTCATCTCTGCTATCATCCACTTGATATAATGTATGGTACCATTGTTTGGCTATAAAAGTCAAAGTTGGTGGTCACTAAAACCCTGATCTCCGTGCTAACAGAATCATCACTAATAAACCCTGAAACAGGGTAGCTATGTGCTTATGAAATAAATCAATCCTAAGCTTTACCATAAACTAGAGAATGACCGATGACTCCTGTAGCGTCGTATTTGTAAAGACATTTAAGGTTGATCAGACGATTAGCAAAGTGACAGCGCAGCATATAATATTTAAGAGGGTTTCATGGGAAGAGTGACCATGCATACTAATATGGATTGATTTTGTTATTTATACTGACAAAAACTAATTGCAACTAAACCAAGTTTGATTGATCCTGACAAAGTTAGGGTGATGTCATTTGCTGTTATTAATGGGCTGTTGTCAGTTATTGGGTATTAACCAGTGTGACAGAATGTAATGAGCCATGAAATTCCACTTTCACTATGTTATGCATTTTTATTTCTGCACTCATTGTCACTAAGCAGCTGTATAGAAATTATTGATGTAGATTTAGATCAATAATTATCAATCCAGAGGCAGCAGAGGAAAGGAAAAACTCCTTGAGACAAGGAAGAAGCTTTGAGATCAACCAGGCTCTACAGAGATTTAGATTTCCAATTTTCTAGATAATGCAAATATGTTTGTGATATAGATAACATGGCAAAATATGACGACACTTGTGTGTTTGATGATTGTAAGGCCACATGCTGTCATGCCTCATCCAGCAGTCCGTCTAGTGACTGTGGCACCATTTTGGGCTCATTGGCAAAAACAACAGCTGCTCTTGTTTGGAAGAAATTAGTGCTAGGCCTGTCACAATGCCACAAAGTGCTGGTGTTCCATACTCTACCAGTCTGCTGCATACACACACACATACACACACACAAAATTCCTTAACACCGCACTCTTACATTACTCATAATCCCAAGTCCCTGTTTGCCCAACCATGCAGGCTTGGAAAGTTGCTGCTGTTTGTACAGGTGGCTCAGGAGATCAATAGCTCTGTGCCATCTGTTTAGATTTCACTGTTGCATCATTCATGTGCTGATAAATCTAAGCATGTTTCAATATTTTTAGTTTTTAGTGATTGCTTTAAAGTGTAATTACAATTTAGGTAGAAACACAAATCAGTAAAGAGGCAGAAGGTACTGTGAGACACCAAACTAAATCACAGACAGGATAAGCCCGCATTTAATAAAAGCAGTAATTAACATTCATTAAAAAACATTCATTAAAATTGCTTAATTCTAAATACCATGATGGGGCTATTAAGTTCCGACAACATATCCTGCTCAGCTCTAAGCTTACACACACACACACACACACACACACACAAACACACAGTTTAACAAACCTAATTAAAAAGTTCACAAGGTGTAAAATAAATGTAAAGAATAAAACATTCCAGAAATAAGGTTGCATTATTCAAACGTTACACACACGTCACCGTCAGTTAGACTTGTGTAGTTTGGTGAACATTAATAAGCAATCCAAACTCCTTTTACTAACTTAAGATTCTTAGAAGATTTGGATAAAAGTGTAAAGGCACCAATCAGATCCATTCACTTTACAGTCACCTAGAATTAGACCTGTACCATGAAATGACTTGAGCCTACATGTGAGGAAAACTGAGAAGCAGCCTTTATTATTGCCACACAATACATTACAGCACAGCGGAATCACATAACCCATCTTACGAGGATAGAGTTGGAGTGTAGGGGCAGAAATAAGATAAGATAAGATAAGATAAGATAAGATAAGATAAGATAAGATAAGATAAGATAAGATAAGATAAGATAAAATAGAACTTTATTGATCCTGAAGGAAATCCATTTGCCAGAGACTGCTTCAGATTACAAGAGAAATAAATAAAATGAAATGCATGTATGACACTCCACATGATGTGATAATGCACATGGTATTATATTAATGTACATATTGTACTTGCTATTTTGTGTATTTGTCTTGTAGTGTTTTATATTGTCTGTTTGCACTGATACACTAGGTTTATCTGGCTTGTACTTGGTCCTGGAGAAACGTCGTCTTATTTCACTATGTAATGCGTCAGCTTTATATGGTTGAAATGACAATAAAAGCTTCTTGACTTGACTTGACTTGACTAATTATTGTAAATAATGCATATACTGGCACAATGATATTGTCAGGATATGATGAATGCAGTGTCCCTGGAGCAGAGAGGTTTAAGGGACTTACTCAAGGGACCTGAGTAGTAACTTGGCGGTGCTGGATGTTCGAACCTTTAGCTTCTGATCAACAAGACAGAGCAACAAACAACCTGCTGTTGTTATATATATACAACTAAAGCTTTCTTACTTGCAGTCTACAAACTGTATACTGTGTATTATTGCGCCAGCTAGATGGTTGAAATGATAATCAAAGCTTCTTGAGTCTTACTTGTCTCTAAAGACACTAAATATCTGTAACAGTTCTAACACAGATACAATAGACTTCTACTGCTCTTAACCCTACAGCTGTAATGACAATCAACCCATTAGAATAAGTGAAGCCGATAAATATTACTCATTATACACCACTGCGCTGTATCTGGAAGCTGAGATTGTCTCCTGCTCTACATGTTTGGTGAATGAAAACATCAACTCTTTGGTCTCACCGGACTGAATAAAATGCATATATTCAGTGAAACAGTTGGCGATAGTTGTGTTAAGTAAAGTCTTGGTTTGTTTAGGCTGTGTTTAGTTCTCTTTACTTCATATACACATAATGTGTGAATTCAAAAAATGTGTGTATTCGTCAGATCCTGTTAAAACGACTACACACAAACTGTACTTGAGTGATTGCTGCTCTATTTTCTGGCTCAATCTACTGCCTGTTAAAATAAAAGCAATGGAAAAGTTAATCAAAGAGCTCAAAGGATGATTATTGACTATTTCACAAAAGGCAAATCAATGTAACACACACAGACCTTACATACAATTTCTATTCTATTCTACTCTATTCTATGAGCAGCTACAAGGCAGATCATATATATCAAGCGTGTGTACTGTAAAGCAGCTGATGTAAGCTGAGCTTGCTCAGTTTTTTTTTTCTATTATTAGTCTTAAACAGGGAATTTGTGATAGATAGCCAATCAGAAAATAGCACTGGGTAAGCTTTAATGCAACAACCAATGAAAAAAAAAACATATTCATTAGAGACGGTATTTTCGATGGTCGGTTTGAACAAAACCTCAACACGAAACAGCTTGTTTCTGGACCGGACATTGTCCTCAATCATGACCCTAAAAACGGCTGGGCTTGAGTAGTAGCAGTAGTAATAGTACTCTCTCTCTCTCTCTCTCTCTCTCTCTCTCTCACACACACACACATTAATAAATGGAAATTTAACAAATACTTTGTATATGGTTAAAATGTGGTCAGTGATCTCGGGTGATCCCGGTGAAACACAGTTTTTTTTTTTGGGGCACTCCTGCCTGTCTTCAAAACTTGAGAGCCCTGCAAACCATTGCATGGCACAATCACACGCACACACACACACACACACATACACACACACACACACACACACACAGAAACACTTTTTAGAGATCAACACGTCTTTGGGCTGGGGAGGATGCACCCAAAGGAAACCTCTAAAGTAAGGGAAAAACCTGCATATGTTGTACACACAGGCAAGAGGCAGGGATCGGACCCCCAAACCTACAGTACAGCAGTGTTGCAGTGTTTTGTCTACTACTGTAACACTGGAATTTGCCACTTGGGATAAATGAAGCTTTATCTTACCTGAATCTACCAAGACAGGGTACAAGAAAATGTTCAGCTTTATGTTGGTTATTTTTCAACTATAATATAATATAATACAATATAATATAATATAATATAATATAATATAATATAATATAATATAATATAACATAACATAACATAACATAACATAACATAACATAACATTCATTCATTCATTCATCTTCTACCGCTTATCCGAACTACCTCAGGTCACGGGGAGCCTGTGCCTATCTCAGGTGTCATCGGGCATTAAGGCAGGATACACCCTGGATGGAGTGCCAACCCATCACAGGGCACACACACTCTCATTCACTCACACAATCACACACTACGGACAATTTTCCAGAGATGCCAATCAACCTACCATGCATGTCTTTGGACCGGCGGAGAAAACCGGAGTACCCGGAGGAAACCCCTGAGGCACGGGGAGAACATGCAAACTCCACACACACAAGGCGGAGGTGGGAATCGAACCCCCAACCCTGGAGGTGTGAGGCGAACGTGCTAACCACTAAGCCACCGTGCCCCCTAACATAATATAATATAATATAATATAATATAATATTGGTTTATATTGTACGGTTGTACTACTGTATTTTGGGTGGTATGATGGCACAGTAGTGTTGCTGTCTCATGAGTCCTGTGTAGTAAAACCATGTAAACTGAAGTATTCGTGATAAATTAATGAATAAATGAATAATCACATGTTGGTTATGTTCTAACTTTCTGCTGCTCTATTTGATTTAAATGTAACTGTCTTGATTTGTTATTGATTGTTTAGACATATACATTTCTTTTAAGAAAATGAAAGTTTTACTTTTTTTTTTTTATCAGTAAGGTGTTAAAGAGATTCATTTATTGATAGTTATAAGCAAATGCAGATGCAGATTTAATGTTCCTGGTTTTTTTTTTCAGTAATGAAGGTAGAAGTTCATGCCTCGAGTCAGCCCCTCCAGCTCAGGTTCTTGTGTCTGGTAAAGTCTGTGCTTTTGATGGATGTAGCCGAGTGATGAGGTCATGGATTGCTTTCGAGTCTGCTATATCGTACAATATGCAATATGCTCTGATATAAATCAGAATGCAGTCACCTGAGCCTGTGGCACTGAACCTTAATCGAGCACAGCAGTATGCCCAACCTCATGGAGCAGTAGAAGAGAAGGAAGAGGAGGAGGAGGAGTGGAGGAGGATTGAGTGAACATAATTTATGACCCCAAGAGCTTTCAAATGGCCAAAACAAAACAGTACGCTCATGTTTCTCACATTAATTTTGCATGGGTTTTCTTTTACAAGGTCACAGGGTGGCACCCTACACTGGACAGAGGCCTTATCCGTCCATCCCTACAAAAACAAATAAACAAATAAACAAATAAGACAAAAAAATGAACAGAGACAGAGTCTACACCTTTGTATAAGAAGTCCTAAATAGTGCTCTTTAGGTGTGTGATCATAACGACTTAACGGTCTGCACGAATAAACTGTTGATTTTCTTTACACGTGGCCTTGAGTGACCAGTGGAAAAAGCCGCAGGGTTTTTGAGGACTGAGGACATATGAGTTAAACCTCCTGTCCTTCACGTCCGCACACAGTGACACGTTCCATGCGATCTAAATGACTGTGTATAGCCTTTACTGATGGTTATCTGAGGTTGGACAGATATCTCCATGACATGTTTGAAGAGTTTGTGACTGATGTCTGGTTGATCGAAGGTACAGTATAATGTTCGACTTGAAATGAACCAGTAAATAACTATTAGCCAAAACAAGTAGCAGTAATAGTTATAGTAAGCCAATATTCTTGACACTGTGCTATAATTAGAATTCTATGATGATGGTTTACAACAAGCTCAATCAAATTTATTCACCAATTTTAAAAATGTCCTGTATGACTGAAAACCTTTATAGACACACAGTTAAGTCTTTAAGGGTAAAAATAGACCAAAAGTTAAATCCAGACGTAAATCTTTCTTAATAGGCACAATCGTATCAAATAAGGAATACACACACACACAAAAGAAAAGCTGTTTCTTTGTTAAGCCCCAGCATGTTTTTTTATAATAGATCTTTTTAGGCTTATGCTTTATTCACACATACAGTGACTCACAGAGCAAAGCGACCGGAGATCTTTCACATTCAATGGGAGCTGCCAACTTTCTGTGACTCGAATGACAGCGACTGTTGGAGACTAGTTGTGGGTGTGTCCGGCGTCGCACACAAGATTTAAAGAAAGTTTCAGTTTGTGTAACTATATGAAGCGACTTGGTGCAGCGTTTTATCTCCAAAATGATTTTTGAGCACGTGCTATTAGTTACTGCGATCAGTAGCAGGAACGTCTTGACGTGTTGTCACAGTTCAGCAACTTCATAGATCAATGGGTTTAGATTATAAGTAATAGTGTCTCGGTGTATCAGCTGTTATTATAGAAACAATAACATTTTACAATGTTAATGAGTGGATTCATTTACAATTCTGTAATTTCTAATTACAGAACCTATCACCTGTTAGAATGACTATATGTTTATACGTAATTCTGTAAAATGAATCGACAGCTTCTTACTAATCAGATTTAAGAATTCAAACATATAATAAATAAGATTAAGAATTAAAGATATTATACCACAGCAGAGCTTCTAGACTGTTAAACAGCAGCAGAACTGACAATAATTCCTGTTGCCGAATTAAAACATTTACTTTATTTACTTCATTTGGGCAGATGCCATTTTTAGTATATAAATGAATTAATTATAAAACCGGATTAAACCAGTTTAGAAACCATAGTTTGCATCCTACCGATTCGTAATATTGTTTGTTCTGCGGTTAAATTCTACACTGTTTTTCTGAAAAATCCACCAGGACCTGCAGATTCTTTCGTTTTCAAGCATCTTCTGCATATTTGACCCCTTTCCATCAGAAGCTATATAGTTTTGAGATACATCTTTTCACACCCAGGACAATTGAGGGACTCGGCACGAACATTCACTGATGCTCAAGAAGGCAACAGGATACATGAAAAGCCAGGGAGGTGTTTAGGTTTTCAGCAGGATTATGGGTGTAAATTGTTATTATTTTGTCTTTTGAATGGCATTACTAAATGAAAAAATAAGATCTCTAAAGAAAATAATGCCAATTCCCACTGATCATCCTGTTTGTTTGTGTGAATTTACTTGTTATTTTGTCTTGTGGATTATATATAAACGTGTGTTATGTGAAATATCTTATTCAAGGCAGAACTAAATGAAAAACAAACCTCAAAATCATAAGACAACTCTTATTTAATTTAAATTAGTACCGTTTTACAGACTTAGCAGAAGTGGATGTAAACTTATGACCTCAAATGTATAATATGTACAAACTTCAAAGAACCCCAGTCCTGCAAGATACAAGGAAAACATGCGTCAAGACTCTTCTGTCTTTACTGTACACAGAGCCGATCCTGACCTCCCTGGGGGCCTGAGCAAAATTCTGCTAAGGGGCCCTCCTACCTGACCCGTGAGCCATGTAAGCCATTTGCCACACATTCACACTTGCACTGGCAAGCACTGCACTGCTAATTTAGCTAGTCAGATAGAGACTAGAGACAGAATCACATCAAGAACCTTACTTAAATAACTTTACTGTTATTTGCTCTTGCTGACATCAAACTTGAAGAGAACACAAGTTTACCTGATTGCTGTTCTCGCATTTCACTCTCATTTTGTTTCTTTTTTCACTTTTCATGGCCAGATGGATAGCTCCGCTTCATATTGTCATCTACACAGTAAACATTAACACGCGCTGTAAAATGAGGCAGGGGGAGGCGGGGCCTTGCGTAATTTGCGGGGCCCTACGCAACCTGCGTAATGAGCGTATAGGGCCGATCGACTCTGAATGTACAGCTGTCTCGGTGATTGTCTTCAAACAAAGACTTTATCTCATCTGTAATAAGAAATTTAATAAATCTGGCTTGCTCATTAAGGCTAGATGTTATGGATGTAGAGTAATTTTATTTGAAACTTTCAAATTATTCTGTTTTTTATATTTCTATAAAGCTGCTTTGAGACAATATCAATTGTACTAAATTAAATAAAAAAATTAATACAAATTAAAAAAGGTGACTTCTTAGCAACATTTTTGTTGCTAATAGGCACTCTTAGCACTTTCAGTCCCTGATCTGTAGCGTCTGTACTAGCCTGAGGGGGAATTTGATAGACTATAAAGTGCTTCTGTCGGTCATGATGATGTCTGTTATAATGTAAACGTAAGTAAGATGTGAGTATCTTAATTTGAGTATGATTTGCCTTTTGTGGTTCTGTAACCAGACTTCGGAGGTGAACAATGCTCTCGGTTTCCTCAGTCGTGCCGTCATTGCAGCCAATGACATCACCCTGACTGTGCATACATGTGTGTGTGTAGATGCATGTCTGTGTGTGTATATCTGAAGAAATCTTGTCTCATCTGTCTAGTTCTCTTGTTCTCCCCGGTAGGAACCGCAGCAGGTCACTGCAGATACCTGAGTGAAGCACTGACAGCTACAGAGTCCGCAGGGGGTCAAGCTGTATATGTGTGTGTGTGTGTGTGTGTGTGTGTGTGTGTATGTGTGTTTGAGAGGGTCGCACCCAAGTGTGAAGAGCTCTGCTGCAGTCCATGATTACAGTTGCCCAAGAGCTGTCCTGCATTACAATAGAGGTGTGAGGGAGGACAGAAGCACAGTGGGCAAGCTGTGAAAACAGAAAGACAAAAGCAGAGGGCTGGGAAGAAGGGAACACACGGGGAGAATGAGAGAGCAGCTGAGTGTGAAAAGAGGAATGACTGTGCTGAAGAAACCACATAATGAGCAGTGTGAACTTAGAATAATGACTTTATTGGCTTCAGAGTTGCAGTAATGAGAGTTTACGTAGCCACAGTTGGGACAAAGAATGTGGATGTTGTTGATTAGGGATAAATTTAAAGTGTGTAATTTATATACTGAATTTATAGATATCTGTAAAGCTGAGATCCAAAACTGAATTGAACTGAAATTGAATGTGGATGAGTGTTAATGCGTTCATTACTACACTGCGTAATTCAAAGCACTTTTGTATGTCGCAAAATGCTGTAAATGTAAATAAAATAAAATAATTTGTATTGCTATTATCTTATTGGTCCTTAGCTGTAAAGCATAATCTTCTAATTGTATTGTTTAATAATAAAATAAAATAAATATACAGTAAATAATAAGTAAATACAGGTTATAGGTAAAATAAAAATTATTTGTAGTGCTATAATCTTGACTGATCCTTGTCAGCTGTAAAAACACAATCTTCTCATTATATAATAATAATAATAATAATAATAATAATAATAATAATAATTGGTGATACATTTTGTGTGCCTTAATATATATATATATATATATTTTATATCATTTGGATATTCTTTAATATTTGGATTAAAAAATGCTCTCAAAAATGCTTTCTAAAATATTTAATAAACAATGTGAATTTAAAAATGATTTACAAACAGGACGTATTTATAATAAAATGCACAGGTAATGAAAGAGTGCAGGATGATACAAAAAATGCAGTCATATTAAAAGATAAGAGATAAGATAAGATTGAACTTTAATCCTGAAGGAAATTCTTTTGCCAGAGGCTGCTGCTGAGTACACAAGAGAAATAAATATAAAACAGAATATGCTAAAAAAAAAAAAAAATCTATATATATATGCTACATATAGAAATTGTACAAAATAATGTGTTTGAGAATTCAATTCAGTTTGATATTCACATACATATTGTAAATATTGTAGATTGGGATAGTGCATATAGAATAATAATACAGCGATGATTATAAAGTGATTTGTAAGGTTTTTAGTTTTAGGATATTCTTTAAAGGCATATACGACATAATAAAGATGCTGCATTTTACCTTCTAAATATTATCTGTGTTAGAAAATAAATCCCAGGGGACTGGTTTGGATTTTCCCCTGCATTGAATCAAAGGATTGAATGGCGAGTGACTTCATCATGCACAGCCCTGAGTAAACAGATGAGCTGTTCCTTAAACACACATTTAATCATCTATGCCTTTGGATGAGCTCCATTACTGTGGAAAAACTATTAATGACTGTAAAAAATACACCAGTTAGTGAACCACTTTGAACCATAAACCAGCTGGATTAAATATTTTACTAACATTACTAAAACGTGCTCTGCCATGACATCATGACCGGCTCTGGAATGATGTGTATCCTGTGTGAATGAGTCGTTTAGGTAATGGGTTTAAAATAGAAGCAAGGTCACATCAGCATGCTTAATGAGTCATAGAAGTGGGAGCGGCTTGTTTCAGACCTTCCAGTGCACGAGATATAGACGAGGAGAGGGAATTGAAGGCAAGATTAATACTCGATTCTCTGACCTCACTGTAACAATGAACCGTTTGAGTAATGAGTTCATGACCATTCAACATCCCATTTTCTCTTTCAAAATCAGCAAGCACAGAAAAATGTGTTTAAAATAAACATTTGATACATAAAAAAAGTGTTTATTTTTCTAATGGGCAATCATTCAAATGAAAGTAATTCGGTTTGTTTTTATTTCTACGTCAAAGAATGTAAAAAGATCTTATTTCAAATCAGTTTCTTTGGTAAGTTTCCTTCTTATTTTATTCATCGGCATGATGAGCACTGGAGTAATGGATTCTTTTTTATAGCACAGCTCTTTATTTTTCGAAGCTGAATAAGTTTTCTGTAGCATCATGACTCAAAATAGACAACACATTTACTGAGATTTTTGTATCAGACGCGCCGAATAATGTAGTCACTTAATGTGTTTTTATTTAACAAAAAAAAAAAAACATGATCTGGTAAAGCTTTCTGTTTTCTTTTAACATTTATTATTATTTTTTTTCATCCTCTACCGCTTATCCGAACTACCTCGGGTCACAGGGAGCCTGTGCCTATCTCAGGCCTCATTGGGCATCAAGGCAGGATACACCCTGGACGGAGTGCCAACCCATCGCAGGGCACACACACACACTCACACTCATTCACTCACACAATCACACACTAGGGACAATTTTCCAGATTATTAATTTTTAACTTGTATAATACTCCAGACACGGTAGCATGGATGCGATAGTCTAGAGTTTAAGGAGTTGGACTACTGAACGGAAGGGCTTGGGCTCAAATCCCAGGTCCACCAAGCTGCTGCTGTAGGGCGCCTGAGCAAGGCCCTTAACACTCAGGTGTATAAAATGTAGGTCTCTCTGGATAAGGATGTCTGTGAAACGTCATTAGGACAACGACTTATTTTTTCACCTTAATAACTTCAAGAAAAAAACCAAGGCTGGTATTAGAAGCTGTACAAAAAACAGGAACAATTTTTTTCCTCACTAATATTTCCATTTAAATTTAAAACGTAACTATAAATCATTAAAACACCCAATAATATACAATATACAATATATAGTCAATAACATATTCATGTTTTTATTGGCTGGTGGATGGCTAAAATATAAGAGGAATAAAGGCTTTTACAATCCACCCCAGTGAGGGTTATTTTCCTAATGTGTCATTAGTCATTAATCATCTGTAAAATGTTTAGTGCTTCCATGATTACAAAGCCACTGTTCTCATATTTGATACAAAACTACGACAAACCTCGGCTCAGTAAAAAAAAAAAAACAATCGTGACAGTGACAGATAAACTGTATGTGTGTGTACGTAAGGCAGTGGTGCACTTTCTCTTCCATCGTGTAACATTTCAAGACAAAACGCCTTCATTAATACACCTCAAAGCAAATGACCAAATTCCACTCAGCTCAAAGAGGATTATGAGCTACAAATCTTTGGAGAGAGTCGCACTTAAGCCATGTTACAGCCTGAGAGAGAATGAGTACCACAGGGAAGATCCCTTACAGAAAAATCACATACACTTCAACACCGTATGACTCCTCAGTACAACAACATATCTTACTGTGCAACAATAAACTAATAATTAACAATAAAATAATTAAATAGAATGAATTATATTAAAATCTTTTAATGATATTTTATAAATATTTATTTACTTTTTTAAAAATTAATTTATTCTAATTAGGCACAGGCTCCCCGTGACCCGAGGTAGTTCGGATAAGCGGTAGAAAATGAGTGAGTGAGTGAGTGAGATGAATTTATTATAATTTATTATTTATCCTAGTTATTTATTTCTATTATATATAATTCTATTTTTTTATATTCTTATTCTGGTGAATTGGAGCTGCAGCAATGAACCCAATTTTTAATTGAGTAAATATTATGATGTATTAAAATAAAGTATTTCTGATTCTGATTCAGATTCTTACATGGAAAACAGCTGATGGAACATTTCACCATGTCCTAACCTGAATTTTGCAAATAGGAATATGTGATGAAGAACCTTGGGAAAAATAAATCCACATTGTCCTATGCGTAAATAACTGAGTCAGCTAAGTTGTCTGAAAAAAAAAAAAAACAACACGTGTGACTTTCTCTGCTCGGCTCATTTCTGTTATTTTCTTCTGTTTGCATTCTTTACTTACTAAAAGGTTTGGTTTTTGACTGTTAATGTTTTAGCACTGTGAATCTTTATCATTTCACCTGTAATAGCTTTGCTATTTAATGCCGTCATGCTCTAAAGTAAATTAAACCACAACTGATGTTTACATTAAAAAAAACCCTTTCATTTAGGTTATTTATTTTGTTAAGATCTTTATGTCAACGGTGCAAAATTCAGCTGACAACCACAAGAGTGGAAGGGTGCAGTAAATCAGAGTAGACGGGTGTGTGTGTGTGTGTGTGTGTGTATGTGTGTGTCTGCATTCCAGGAAGATGATGTCATTTATGGTGGTCAGAGCTCAGCTGCAGGTGGCTCTCTGGAAGTCCAATGACAGTGTGTTCCCATTAGCATCTGAATAGAGAAGATTAAGAAAGAGAGGCTACAGAGGTGAGAAACCCTGAGCTTCTTCTCTGGGTTCACTAAAGCACAGGTGTTAAATGAAGATCTTTGTCAAGTCAACTCAAGACAAGCCACTTTGTCCACAACAACTTATGACTTTAAAGTCACTTTCCAGATCAGGGGACCTCTAGAACACACCACAGCACAAGCTCTTATTTCCTGTCAGCATCAAACCATGTCACATGTACTTTATAGATTGCATACTCAGGTTTGCCAGACTTTTGTTTGCATCCATTCCTCTTCCCAATGTTCACCTTCACTCTTTAAATAACCCAGACATCTAAGCTCTCTTTTTTTTTTGCCCTGTTCTAGTGGTGATTCCATGCCTTTGTTCTCATATGTGCATTTCTGTTTTTTTTTTTTTTTTTTAAGTTTAATTCTGTTTGTTTGATACTTTGCTCTTCTTGTTTGCACTAGTTATCTCTTTTTGCCATTTGCCTGACCATGGCCTGTTTATGGATTTGTCTTTCACATTGTCTGTTTGATTTTGAAAGAAAAACTTCACTTGCATCCAGTTTCTCAACCTGCATGACAGTTCATTCTTAAACACCATCAGTATCTTCACTGATACACAGAGAATATTCTCAAGTGAGTTAACTTTCTGAATATGATGCAGGATATCTGGTCACTTAGCGGCATTAATGACATTCACAGAATAGAGCACGGTCTGGAAACGTGATTGTGGATTTGGTCTTGCTGGTGTAAAGCTCTGCAAATTCTCTCATTTTTATTGAACAGAATTTATGAAACAGGGATTATAGTCATCTACATACATCTACTGTAATATAGATCTTCTGAATCTTAAAAAAAAAAAAATCCTTACTTCCATGCAGGTTTTTACTTATTAAGGTATGGATTTAATCTATTGTAATTCATGACAAGAGTCATAAGCTAATAACTATAAAAATGCAAAAAAAAATCGAAATAATTCTAAAATTCTAATAACTTTGGTAATATTGGTAAAAAGATGAATCCCCATGATACGCTTCACAGACCCCTGTGGTTCCTGGACCGAACCTGAAGCACTGATGTATGTGGATAATTAAGAATAAGGTTATATCTCAGTGTAAGTGGAATAGACACCTCACGTTCACCTTCACTATTTGGCCAGCACTTCAATTCACAGGTCAATGAAAATTGAACCTAACACTTACTTCATCTCGATTCTGCTCTCCACATCTTCTCACTATGCAGACGTAGGTACATTTTATTACTGTAGTTTTATAGCGGACAGAAAGGGAACAAGGAAATTGTTCAGTATTACAGTTTTATGTGTGTTATTAAAAATCAGCCTTCAAATCTCCTTAACCAGGGCATCATATATTTTCGCTAGCTAGTTAACATTATAAAAATAGAACTTTCTTTGGAAGACAATCACTTTACAATGTAATGAGTCACCTTGAACTGGTTACCTCATTGCTACCTCATTACACTGTATTTACACTCATGTGAAAAAATTAGGACACCCCATGAAAGTTTTTTTTATAGTTAAACATATTGGCATTTGAGCTTCATTTTAACAATATTGGAAAATTTAAGTAATATAACTAAACAAATAAAACCAAAGAAAAGCCTTTTTTAAATGATCTATAAAATGTAATAATAATCTAAAAAAAATTCTTGTGAGAAAAATGTAAGGACAGTCCCACATTTATTTGTACTTAAAATGGATAAAATGACCTACAGGCGTATCACATCAGGTAGTAACTATTAGAACATTGTTAACAGAGCATTTTGAAGAAGGCTTGTTTTATTTAACTCAGATATTTAGTTTGGTTTGCTCTTAATTGTTGAAGTGAGAGGTATCACCATGGTGTGATCCAAAGAGCTGTCTGAGGTCTTCAGAAAGAAGACTGTTGATGTTTATGAGTCTTGTAAGGGATATAAAAAGGTCTAAAAAGAATATGTAATCAGCCATTTCACTGTCTGGAAATCATTTATAAGTGGAGAACATTTTTTTTGCTGTTGTTAAATAAATAAAGAAATACAAATGGCTGCTCATTGCATCAAAGGAAAGTCATTGCTTGAGATCTATCAGATTATAATGATATTAGCACGTTAAATGTATAACAGATAAACAGTGAGGCGTCTATGGCTTTTCCCACTTTTGTCGCTCGAAGTGCCAAAAATGATGATTTTTACATAACAAACAAAGCAAAACTTAAAAAATGTAAACTTACAAAAATACAAAGCAAAAAAACATAGATTTACAGAATCGTAGCAAAGGACAAATTATCACTGGACAGGTAATGATACATACTACAAGTTTATAAATGTTTGATATTAACTTGCGTGTGTTGAGTTTGCATGTTCTCCCCGTGCCTCGGGGGTTTTCTCCGGGTACTCCGGTTTCCTCCCCCGGTCCAAAGACATGCATGGTAGGTTGCATGAGTAAATGAGAGTGTGTGTGTCCTGCGATGGGTTGGTACTCCGTCCAGGGTGTATCCTGCCTTGATGCCCGATGACGCCTGAGATAGGCACAGGCTCCCCGTGACCCGAGGTACTTCGGATAAGCGGTAGAAAATGAGTGAGTGAGAGAATAGGTACAAAAAATTTGTAATAAAATCAGTAATAAAAATAAAGAGCACAATCTTGAGAACCAGCAAGTTCAGGGCCAGTTTATTCCCACAACCATAAACTTACTGAACTCTACACTTCACCACTAAGTCTTACTAATGTCACCACGTCTCACTAAGTCATTGCCTACCCTAGAGTTTGCATTCATTTATGTATATTATCTCTCCATATTATCCTAGTTACTGTTGTACATACAATGTACATAATTCACACATTTGCACAGCATTTATATATTATACCTGTTCCTTTGCAGGTTCTACTATTTGCACCTCTGCTAGATATGTACCTGTACTTTGCAATGACAATAAAGTGTCTATCTATCTATCTATCTATCTATCTATCTATCTATCTATCTATCTATCTATCTATCTATCTATCTATCTGTCTGTCTGTCTCTCTGTCTGTCTGTCTGTCTGTCTGTCTGTCTGTCTGTCTGTCTGTCCTTCTAATACTTTAGGCACAGCATCAGCTATTACTGTCATCCGTCACTTACACCTTTGGAAGTAACAGGGTAGAGTAGATTAAGAATGTATTATATCAGTTATATTGCTATGATCCAAAACCGGTCCCCAGATTTTGTCAAATACTTTAGGTTTGTCATTGTTAATGTATCCCAACCTCTCCAATGCAAACAGACTCAAGATTTTTAGCCCACATTTTGGCACATATGTTTTCCACATTTGCAAGATCAACTTCTTGGCAATTATCATAACAAAATACAACTTGAATTTCAAGTACGTCAATCATCCTTGGATTACTGTATATAACAAAAAAAAGCAGACATGGTTCAACGTTCTGGTGACTTTCCAATTCTGAGGCAAATGAAATGAAGGATATAGTAATTACTATAGGTTATATAAAAATATAGCATTGTGTGAGAGAAGAGTGTCAGCAAGAATCAAAGGAAAGGTGTACGAGACAGTAGTGAGAGCAGATCTGCTGTATGGTTTAGAGACTGTAGCAGTGAGGAAAAGACATGAGGCAGAGATGGAGGTAGCAGAGATGAGGATGTTGAGGTTCTTGTTAGGGCTGATGAGGATAGACAGTATTAGGAACGAGCACATCAGAGGGACAGCTCAGGTTGGCTGTTTTGGGGACAAGGTCAGAGAGATGGTTTGGACATGTACAGAGGAGGGAGATGGTTATATTTGTAGAAGGATGTTGGAGATGGAGCTGCCAGGTAAGAGGTCAAGAGGAAGGACAAAGAGGAGATATATGGATGTGTTAAATGATGGTATGAAGGTAATTGGTGCGAGAGTAGAAGATGCTGAGGATAGAGCTAGGTAGAAACAGATGATTTGCTGAAAAGCCGAAAGAAGAAAAAGATATAAAATATAGAATTGTATGTACCAATTTGATAACGATTTGTATATATAGTCAGGAAAAGAAACTTTTGGTTTCAGAGGTTTCCTCATAACCTGCCAAATGCTGGACACTAATCATGTCTTGGATAACTGACACTTCTGGATTAAATGGTAGGATTTAGTGTAATCTGATGTTAGAGTGGGACAGTGTTAGTGCAGTTACAATGATTTCCAGCAAATCACCATACAGACGATACAGACTGTCTTTTCTCCCTGCTGCTATTAGGCTTTACAATCAGAGCTGCTCCCAGTGAACCAGTCACCATAATACATACTGTTATTACTGTTTCACTGCAATAATAAACAATAACAAAGTATTTTAATCATGTGCAATAACAGAAATTTATAAAAATGTCCAATATTACCTATGTGCAATATGTCTTCAGTGTAATCTCTACTCTTTTTTATACATTTTTGTTTTTGTATATACTGTATATTACTGTATATAATGTATATTATGTCATTTATTCTTTATTCTTTTTATATATTTTTGCTGCTGTAACAGAGAAATTTTCCCATTGTGGGACGAATAAAGGTATCTCTTCTCTTCTCTTCTCTTCTCTTCTCTTCTCTTCTCTTCTCTTCTCTTCTCTTCTCTTCTCTTCTCTTATCCATTACCAAATGGACTAGAGACTCAAAGATCAAGAGTGCAACACAGCTGTACAATACAATTGTGCTGAGCTTCGGCCACGTTGTCGGTCTACGAAATAACAATTGCATTCATTGCATGGATGGGGTTAGCCTTAGCGTTAGCGTATCTGTTTGAGCAGAGAGTACTGATAATGAGGTGAGACAGCTGGACATGCCAAAGGACTATGAATGAATATGTATTGAAATCAAACTATAAATCTCAGCAGTGGAAAAGTGGACAGATTTTCTCAATCCAAATTTCGGTTTCAGTTCTGTTACCTTTGTCCATGTCTCTATCTTCGACATAGTCTCTGTGTTTAGGTTTGAGCCGTTTTCGAAACACTCCACCCACCCGCTCAAGGCAGCGATGACAAGAAGATTGTTATGTTACTGAGCCACTCTCTATCAGTGTTGACATGAACACTTGTCAGACTCCTTTCATGTTGTGTTGTTGACACTACTCATTAAGGCTCAAGCCTTGAGGGCCACAAAACACACACACACACACACACACACACACACACACACACACACACACACACACACACACACACACACTAGTTTGTAGAAAGGAGCAGCAAGAAGTTCAAAGAGACGGGCAGCACAAGAAATGTCTGTCTTTGATTCACAGGACTTCCACCACTTTAAAGTATGGAAGCCATGAACAATACTTGAAAGTACTGAGAGTTTAAAGAAGTGCTGGGAAAGGGATGTGCTTGTGTAGTCTGACGTGAAGCTTCAGTGTTGCCGTGTTTTTCACAACATATTTGTCTGTTCTTCAATCGATACTTTTGCTTTCATGTGCCTCCTTGGAATACTTTCCCGCCTTCACACTCATACACACACACACACTCATTAGTGCAGTGGATGAAGGTATGAGGTGTAGCCTGCGGCCAAAGTAAGTAGCAAGAGTTGCCTTCTGAAATCTAAGAATGCAGCCATTCTGTTAGGGGAATATGGACCTTACTTCCCCCCTACCTACTGTAGTAATACATATCCGTTAGTTTCTACCTATTAATATTAACGCACACAGGTATCCCGTTGTCGGTACTGAGCTCTCAGCATGATCACGCCGCTTAAAGCTCTTTCAGGAAAGGCCAGACGACGGTCTAGATTCCTCTTGAAGCTGAGCAACCCATTACAATGCTGCAATCAAACACTAGAACCCGATTCAGATACAACAACATCAAACGCAAAAGTGCCGTCCAACTGTGAGGAGGCACTATCGATTGGGACCAGGAGTGCAGGACAGCTGTATGGATCTGCAGCAGCGAACACATGCCGAGATTGACCATTGCCCCAGGATTCATGGAGCTGCAATGATCAGAGACGACACACACATGTGTTTTTTTTTTTCTTTTCTTCAAGGGAATCGGGTGTGTGCTCATGTGGGGCGGTGTATTCTGTTTCATTACTAGAACACTAGAACAACCAACTATTGTAACTCTGTGCTAAAAAAAGTAATGTCAGATGAAGTTAACATCAAGAGAGGAGCGATGTCGCTAATGCATGGCTTAACACTTTGGACCTTGATTAACGCCTGTGCCTATCAGTATGCTACAGTACTGTGATAATTTAATACTAATAACAGGAACACTAACAAATTATTTCTGTGGGTGTGAATAATAATAATAATAATAATAATAATAATAATAATAATAATAATAATAATAATAATAATAATAATAATGATAATAATAATAATAATAATAATAATAATAATAATAATAATTTAATTTTAAACTTTTCAGTCATTTTATTTCTAGGTTTTGATATTTCTGTAAAGCTGCTTTGAGACAATGTTTATTGTCTCCATTGGATAAGAGTAAGAGCCTAAGAGAAAGTCTCATCATGTCTTGGTGATGTCATGGCATGAGACTAAAGTCTGAAAAATGTTGGTAAAGCATCATTTTTTTTCTTTTATCTAAAATCGGTCAGAATCAAATTAGCAGAGAATAAAACAGGATGGAAAGTGCAGTTATAGGAAACTGAACAATCACAGGGTGATTCATTCACAGGATGATCCATTATCACTCCAAAGTTTCCAATAACAGCCTGCCTCAGTGTGTTATATTCCTCTTATACCACTTATACTTTTCTCTGTGGTTAGATCGTTTATCTATTTTTTTTTTTTAAATAAAAGAATGGGTTGTACGGTTTATCAGTTCATAAGCTGAAAACCTAAAGCCACAGCTGTAACGTCTGACTGTTACAAAACACCGGCACTGCAGAATCCTTACTTAATCATATCAACAGTTAGACATATTTCTCAGTAAAAAAAAATCTACAGATTTAAATCATTTAATGTTGCACTTCTCTGACAAAAATACAACTGTTTGGAGATTTTATACGTTTAGCAACAGTGACAATCCTGTCTTCAAATGTAGAAGATTTAGCACAAAACTGAACATGGTTACAATTCTAGTTTTGGTGGATAATCAAAAATTAAACCTGAATGCTTTCAACAAGCTAATGATTATTTTATAATTATTATTCTTGCACAATGATTATTATTAAAAGTACAGTATACAGATTTTTAAATCATGATTCGTATAAGATTTGACCTTTTACAAGCTCATTAATAAAACAGGTTTATGAAGGCAGCGCTCACACACTGGAGTGCCTTTGATGACAGATTTGTTTTTCAACCACACGTCTATCGATCCGTCGACTGATAATA
Source organism: Tachysurus vachellii (assembly GCF_030014155.1). NCBI lineage: Eukaryota > Metazoa > Chordata > Actinopteri > Siluriformes > Bagridae > Tachysurus > Tachysurus vachellii. Next base: position 20,788,032 of record NC_083469.1, read on the forward strand.
CCGCACACTTCAAAGGGTTTATAACTTCACTGAGGCTTGTTTAACTGCTCCACCTGATGACCTAAGACATGGTAGTGCACTCAAATACCCTGAACCCCCAACCCTGACCAAACACCCCCCCCCCCACACACACACACAAATGCATGCTTCTCTCTCTTTCATCTTAGAAACCCTTTCTTTATCACTCAATCACTTTCACTAACACAATTTATCCACTCAGCCTGACAAACTCTTTCACATACACAGGCAATGTATGTTATCTGACTCATCTACTGCCATGTTTGTGGATGGGGGAAGAAAACTGGAGAACCCAGAGGAAGCCAACTCTGATAGATCATTCAGACATGAGCTCAAGATTGACCCTGAAGCGGTGCAGATGAGTTCATTTCTATAAAATAAACTGATAAATAGAATCATTTTCAGACACAGACCTCTTAGAAGCAGGTGTGAATACTACAAGCTTAACAGTCGCACGGTATAATCGTGAGACTTCATCACGTGTCATCTTGTTGTTTCTGCTATTAAAGTATTAACCCACCTATTATGTTGTATTTCACTCATCAATATCATATGAACTTAAGGGAATGCTCCGGAATAAAGGAAAGAGAGGCTAAATGGCATCCCGCTGAGTTGCTGATGAGTTGTCTCGCCCAGGCTGATTGACAGCACTTTTGTTTCCCGTGTATTAGGGAATCTGACTTCACCTCTGCAGCCACAACGAGGCTTCATGTAACCAAGCCACTGCACGGCAATGAACCCGCACTTCGCATCAAAGTGGTGTGTGCTGGATAGCAGAGAATGCTTGAATTGAAGTCACTTTCTCCCCTCAAATAACCGCCTCAACCCATCAAACCCAGACACACACATACTGGACACTATATACTATATCACTAACCAGCCTGGGGATCTGGGGCTGTCTTCTCTTCTTGGCATTCACAGTAATAATTGATGAACTATACATTAAGAGGCATTCACGAGCTGATATATGATGTTCACAAAGCAGCTAAAGTTGCATCTAAGTCTGGATCAGAAAAAGAAAAAAAAATCGACTCGCTTTTTCTTCATCACTGTCTGTCTCTTTTTCTGTCTGTCTTTTTCTTGTTGGCGGCCGTCTTAGCGATGAATAATTGAGAGTTATACCTTGCGACACCTCTGTCATATTCATTACTGTAACTGAACCGTGTCGCCACATTTGATTTCTGCCACATGATAATATGACCATTGTTTGAAAGAGACCAAAGTGACAAGGAACAGATTACCTTCACAGTCAGACCGGCTCTTTTCTGTGGCACCATCCAGGTTATCGTGTGTCAGTTGCACTGACATTACAACAGTGTATCTTTATTTTTTCAACATAGCGATAAAATATTCAACCATGTCTGTTTTATTCCCTTCAGTAATCTAGTATGAAGGTAACAAGCGGAAGAAGAAGCACCAATAATTTTAATCACTAGCTACTTTGCACTATACATAACTCGATTTATTTCATTACAGATGTATAGAAAACTCCTCATATTTTGAAATTTTGACATTGTTTACTATGTGAAGTTGAAAGACATTTCTCTTTTGCATGTGGTTTTTAAAATCTTGTCACCCCAAAAAGGAGAGAATAGCTTTTAAAAGATTCCTCTTCAATACCACTCACTCACTCATTTTCTACCGCTTATCTTTTTCCGCTTTTCTTGTTGTTGTCATTGATTCATTCATTCATTCATTCATTCATCTTCTACCGCTTATCCGAACTACCTCGGGTCACGGGGAGCCTGTGCCTATCTCAGGCATCATCGGGCATCAAGGCAGGATACACCCTGGACGGAGTGCCAACCCATCGCAGGGCACACACACACACACACTCATTCACTCACGCATTCACACACTACGTACAATTTTCCAGAGATGCCAATCAACCTACCATGCATGTCTTTGGACTGGGGGAGGAAACCGTAGTACCCGGAGGAAACCCCCGAGGCACGGGGAGAACATGCAAACTCCACACACACAAGGCGGTGGCGGGAATCGAACCCCCAACCCTGGAGGTGTGAGGCGAACGTGCTAACCACTAAGCCACCGTGCCCCCCGACTGCCTGTTATTTTTTGTTATTTTAATTTTCAGCTATTTTACAGAATACAGCACATAAATATCTAACAGGTTTCATAAAAGACGTTTATCCTTTTGTGAACCATTGATGACATGATCTTCAGCAATGTGAGGGTTTCTTTCTTTGCATCCCTTTTTATTGGAAACTAATCTTTCTATGTGATATAACTGTTACATGGACCATCTGTAAACATTTGCATATTAAAACCATTAGAAACACGTGGGTATCTCTACATACTGTACAATAGTAACTGGACATGATTGGAATTACAGGCTTGAAATAAAGTTTTGCTTTATTTACTTGCAATTAGTTATTGATGTGAACAGTTGATATTTTTCAGAGCTGTAAAGAGTCCAGCTGTAAAGAGTCCATGGTGTCCAACAAAAGTCCACTGTGTCCAACAAGAGTCTACAGTGTTTAACAAAAGTCCATGGTGTCCAACAAGAGTCCATCGTGTCCAAAAGACATGGTATCCAACATGAGTCCATGGAATCTAAGAATCCATGTTGTCCACCTAAAGTCCATGGTGTCTAACGAAAGTCCACGGTGTCCAACAAGAGTCCATAGTGTCTACCAAGAGTCCATGGTTTCCAACAAGAGTCCACAGTGTCCAACAGACACTGACTGACTGTTAAGGTTCAATTCTTGGTTTAGTCAAATATCCAGAAAATTCTTATAAAACAGAAGGACTCCTGTTTGCACACAATACAGCATATTCTTATTGATGGACATTTTGTGACTAAGATATATTTTGCAGCAGATTAATAGCTGGCTGCTCTGCTATTACACAGTAAATTAGATCCTTATGAACAAAAGAACCTCAGAGGATATTGGACCGGTCTTATTCAGTCTCTAATCAGATGCCTGTTAACACAATGTCCTTTCTTGAAGTGTTTAAACACATTAGTAAATGTTATGAATAAAAAAAATATATATATTCAAAAAAAAAAAAAAAAAATATATATATATATTTTTTATATATAAATATATAAATATATATATATATATATATATATATATATATATATATATATATATATATATATAAACACAATCTAAGCTGAACTCAGAGTTTACGGTGACCCATTAGTTCCTCAGGAGCTCTCAATTATAAACTGTTGTAAAAAGGACATTATTGACATTTACATTATTTACTGTTCAGTGTGACCCAAATGAGGATGGGTTCATTTCTAAGCCTGGTTTCTTTCAAGGTTTCTTCCTCATATCATCTCAGGGAGTTTTTCCTTGCTGCTGTCACCTCCGGCACCAACCTCGTTAGGGTTAGGGATAAATATATAGTATTTTAAATTTTAAGTTAATATTTTTTAAATTAATTTTAAACTTTAATTGTATATATCTATTTATTTATTTTTATCCTTATTTTTTCTTCTCCTTATTATTATATATTTCTTTCTTTTTTTTTCTCTCTTCTGTTTCCATACTTCTGTAAAGCTGCTTTGAGACAACGGGAAGTGTTAAAAGCGCTATACAAACAAATTGAATTGATATTGAATTGAATTGAAAAAGATTTAAAAAAGCCCATGTTTATAATGAAGTCTGTGAATGTCAGACAGAATATTTACTCCAAGAAGAGACGTGGTATCACCAATTTAAGTGTAAGCAAAGTTTTCAATAGCTACTTGAGTCAGGGTTGGAAGAATGTTATCAGAAAGTGACCTTAGATATGGCTATCTCCTGTTTCAGCATGATGCACCACTTCAAAAAAACAGGCTGACCTCCATAAACACAAACACACATAAAATTTTTTGCACAACACTGCATCAGTCTGACAATTTGACGACCTTTTACTCTAATGGGTAAAAAAAATCTGTGCCAAAAATTCATTGATACTTTATCCAACGCTTTATATGAACTTTCTTGGTTATTTGTTTTTTTGTCATTCATTTTAACCACTTAAGAAACATAATGGACTGTAGCACCTTATTCACTGATGTCAGGCTAGTGAAATCATCTCATGTATGAGCCAGTGCATCTGGTGCCATATGTATGACTCACTTCATTGGTATTTAAAAAAAAAAAAAAACAATCACATTTAACTTGCTATAAATAGGCTAACAGGAGCAAGACCAACAGGAACTGACTTCTTCTAAGTGCATGTCTGATTTTATTGCACATTCCATAAAGTCCATAACGGATGGCAAAGTTTCTCTTAAATGATGTGGTAGCTTAGTGTTTAAGGGATTTGGACCACAGATTGGAATGTCATGAGTTTGCATCCCAGTGCATCCACTGCCATATGCTCTTAAGCAAGGCCTTTATCCCTTAATTGCTCAGTTGTATAAAAATGAGATAAAATGTAAGTCGCTCTGGATAAGGGCGTCTGCCATGTGGTGTAAATGTGTACTGACTTTAATTTTTTTTTGCATTGTCATGTATGTTTCTGTAAAATTTGTTAAGAGGCAAATATAACTTTAAATGCATTTATATGGTCAGTCACAGTATTGGTGGTTTGGATTGGCCAAATGATCCAAAAACAAGTCAAGAACCTCAATTAATGTTCATAATAAATATTAATCATCAGAAGAAGTGTTTGAGTCATGCACTGGTTAAATAAAAACAGCAGTCCTATAGACAAAAACAGCTTTGATGGGAGAGATTAGATGAGAATGGCCAGACTAGTTTAAGCTGGAAGAAGATCAGACTTCCAATATTCCACTGTCTAGGCTATGCATATCATCACAGCCTAACTTTTCCATAGACAGAAAGCAAAAAAATAAAATATCTGGCCTTATTCTTAGTATACAGTGTTATAATCAGAGAACACACCTTCACTTAGCTGTGAGTGTGTGGAAATAACACCAGGTCACCTACAAAAGATTTGCCTGACTAATATCGGTTAATTACACAAATCTTGAAATTCAAGAACTGTCTGTATTAATCATTAAATAGAGGGTCTTTCATGATTTAACAGCTTATAAAATATTCCATGAATATAATCCAATCTTTTTTTATTGCCTTTACTAGGTGTGAAGTCGCTGGCGCTAAGTCCTCCCATGTCAACACCTTTGAGACAGGCAGACTTGTTGATTCACAAGTAGAAAGGGGATATTAGAGTATGCCTGTTTTTTGTGTTTAATAGCTCTTGAATTTTTCACGAGGGTGGTGTAGATTACTGCTGGCGGAGGGCCTGAACTGTCTGGCGCACACAGTACTGGATAATTATTCTTGTGGCTGTAAGTACAAATTGACCAGAGCAGCTCCTGAAAGAGGCTGCTGAAGCATGGAACTAAAGCTCTGCTGCTCATCTGCAGCCTCCAAAGCCAGCAGGTGACTTTTCACTCAGACATTTTTCATTATTAGTGCACAACTGGGCAATAATTAATATAGATCAGATTGACCAGATATATGTACATATGATAAGTGCAATATATGCAAGTAGCTAAATGGCCAGGGCTCCAGAGCAAAAAGCATTCAGTCTATTTTCACAAGTTTGAATCCCAGTGATGCAACAACCCTCTATGTCTGGAGCTCAGGATTAAAATTTATACGTGTTGTTTGGATGTGAGGGCTGGCTATTGATTAAAACAACACTAAATAATCCTGGGTTTCGGTGAGCTTGGGTATGCAGATATATATATATGCACTCTAGTGATTTTTTATGTTTTTAATATGATACACCATTATCCATACAGCTGAGCAATTGAGGGTTACTGGTTACTGGTTACTGGGATTTGAACTCATGACCTTCCAATCAGTAGTCTAACACCTTAACTTGTGTGTCATTTGTGGTGTGTTATTTCAAACATAAATGATTATTATTTTTAACATTACATCCTAACAACTTATGGGATGAATGATAATAAATGGTCCTTTTTTACCTCATGTTTCCCCAGATTGGTGTTTTTGCATATTCCCACCCTCTAACTAGCACTGACCTTCATACAACTGCCACCAGCTGGAGGAGGGTAAAGAAACATGTTTTTACTTAAAGAAAAGCAAACTGAGAGGAAAGCAAACTGCCCTCTTCTGCATACCCAAGCTCACCCAGGATTATTTAGTGTTGTTTTAATCAACAGCCAGCCCTCACATCCAAACAACACATATAAATTTTAATCCTGAGCTCCAGACATAGAGGGTTGTTGCATCACTGGGATTCCAACTTGTGAACATATACTGAATGCTTTTTGCTCTGGAGCCCTGGCCATGTGTATATATCAATTTTTGTAACATTCTCTAAATTACTACATTTAAAATACTTAATTTTAGAACTGCAATTAATACTTAGCTAAAATATAATTTGTATGATTTTAAAACTCCAATAAATTAAGATGCTGCAGGTCAAACTGAAATTCCAGTAGGTTTTTTTCCGATCTAAAATATAACAATGCAGTTACATTGTGCAAAGACAGTAAATACAGTAACTACAGTCAACAGACCACAACAATAAATGTTAAACTTTTCAATAAACAACACAGTTACCATTAAACTCTATAGCAGGGGTTTTCAAACAAATGTCTTTAAGTGTAAAATAACACACATCCCTACACTGTACAGATGTATTTCATGATGATTCAGTACATAAGACTCACGATTCAAATGTGTACAATAATATTTGCAATGGTAGAACACATTAAAGCCATTTTTTTTTTGTTTATGAGCTATTGAAGTTTGGATAAAACCCATTCAAAGCATGTGGACAGCCAAACAGGCCAAAAACAGTCATAAATATCAGTCATAAATATAAAAATTTTAATAATTATAGGTTGGGATTTTAGCCAATGTAAAACCTATAAAATAAATAGATTTACAGACTCCATGACTACGCTTCATGGACCCCTACATCACAAGACACAATGCCTCAAACATCATTATGATCAGTATGAATAAATTAATGAAAAATACAAATAATTGAGAGCATTTTTCGCTCTCAGCCTATTCTGAATCATAACTCATTGATTATTTACCCTAAGGTACAATATATATTGCCATGTTATTAGAAGCACACAATAGTTCCTTCCACTAGAACCTAACACTGTTCCAGCATGACAATGCTCCTGCACACTATGTCTTGGCAAATTTGGAGTAGAAGAACTCAAGAGTCCTGCAAAAAGCCCTGACCTCGACCCCTTTTCTGAACACATCTGGGATGAACTGGAACACACACTTTATGCTCTTGTGGCTCACTAATTAATGCTCTTGCGACTGAATAATCAAAGATCTCCATGGGCACATCTAGTAGAAAGTCTTCCCAGAAGAGTGGAGAATGGTTATAACAGCAAAGAAGGTGTCACAGTGTTATAGTCAGGTGTCTACAAACATTTGGTCGCATAGTGTATCAGCGAGTAATAATGAAAAACTAAATTTTCAAATTCAAAACGTTATTTTTCAATGTATTTCTCCACACTTAAAGACTCAGGAGCACACCAAACTAAATGTCAGAGGTTTAAATAGGGCCTCCTTAAATTTACAGCATTTGGCAGACGCCCCTTATCCAGAGCGACTTACATTGTCTCAATTGAGGGTTAAGGGCCTTGCTCAGGGGCCCAACAGTGGCAGCTTGGTGGACCAGGGATCGACCTCACAACCTTCCGATTGTTAGCCCAACACCTTAACCACTAGGCTACCACATGCCACATGCTTCAAAATGCTAAGTAACAATGTTCTAATCATGTTCTGATGTGATACACCTGCGTATGATTTTAGCCAATTTAAGTGGGAATAAATGTGCGATGTCCTAATTTATTCCTCACCAGAAATTGCAATTTTATTTCTTTTTTTCACTTTTAATTGTTTAGTTATATTACCTGAATCTCTCAGTATTGTTAAAATTGCTATTAAATAACCATAAATCAAACCAACCATAAAAACCCACACAGGCTTTTATAGGGTGTCACAGGGCTGTATATCAAAAATTAATTTCAGTGTATTAAGAAACCTAAAGACAGTAAAACAAAAATGTTAAAGAAGGCTATAATTCTTTACAATTAATTTGTATTAAATCACATATTTCTAATTAAATTTTAAACTGATCAGACATTTTTTTGGGTGCTTAAAAATGTGCAGATTTTAAACAATAATGATTTGGGGGAAAGGAGTCCATTCAAAATAATAATAAAAACAAGTGAGAGCTCAGAGTAATATGTTTCATCTGGTACATGGAGTGTATTTAGGTTTCACAGATCTCTGTACAGTTGTGTGTTGTGCTTGGTGTGCCAGGCTTTTTTTGTTTTTTTTAATGTGTGCATTTCTTATTCTCTCTCTCTCTCTCTCTCTCTCTCTCTCTCTCTCTCTCTCTCTCTCTCTCTCTCTCTCTCTGTGTATGTGTTAATACCTTTAAAAGATATGAATACTTACAGTTTGTTAGAACAAGATGAGCATCTTTAAAAAAAATTAACTTATACAAAACGTATATTAATTTAATTTAATAACTTATTACTTATATTATCTTTAAAAATATTCTTTTGTTTTCCTTCTAATTACCGAAGTAAAGGTTTAGCTGTAGACAAAGCATTAATATGTGCATTATAATTATGTCAGTGGAAGAGTTTTTTTCCAGTTTTGGCTATGAATATGTATCGATTGTTATGAATATGTATGCAGTGTGTGTTTGAGAGCTTGTGGCTGTTGTCTTCTTCAGTGTTTGCATTGTGTCTAGTATCAGGTAAGGGTCTGGCTCCTTCCTGCATTGTTGGCTGATAATGGTGCTTCATAAAATATGGATAACAGCAGATAAATGTTTAGTAGGTAGAGTGCAGGCCAACACTGGCTCAGAATAATTAGCAGCTGTTGAGAGACTGGCTCAGCAGGGCCTCCAGTCACTCGCCCAGGCCGCTCACCTCTTTCATGCAGGAGTAGTTTAGACCATCTATGCCTTATTAACTCCTGAATAAACCTCATCAGCACTGTGCACTTAAACACAACTCAGCCAGGTTACTATAATATGTGCCAACGATTACGATTAGAATAAACACTACAGGAATTGAATGTTGAACAGGTTATCAGAAACACAACACTCATAGCAGTTCCTTAGCAGTTAATGTCCTTTAAAGTGACATAAAATACTGAGTGCAAATCTCTGAACTGCCACAGAACCTCAACTGGGTTCTTGACTTTAAACTTTAACTTCTTGTTGTTGTCGTTGATTCATTCATTCATTCATTCATTCATCTTCTACCGCTTATCCGAACTACCTCGGGTCACGGGGAGCCTCTGCCTATCTCAGGCATCATCGGGCATCAAGGCAGGATACACCCTGGACGGAGTGCCAACCCATCGCAGGGCACACACACACACTCTCATTCACTCACGCAATCACACACTAGGGACAATTTTCCAGAGATGCCAATCAACCTACCATGCATGTCTTTGGACCGGGGAGGAAACCGGAGTACCCGGAGGAAACCCCCGAGGCACGGGGAGAACATGCAAACTCCACACACACAAGGCGGAGGCGGGAATCGAACCCCCAACCCTGGAGGTGTGAGGCAAACGTGCTAACCACTAAGCCACCGTGCCCCCCGTCGTTGATTCAAGGTTTTTAAAAAGATAACTAAAAATATGAATTTAATGTGGACTTTAATAAAAAAAAAAGTCAATACATACAAATGATTTGACTCAACAGTGGCTCACACTGGAGCAGACAAATTTAGAGATAGTTAAATAACTGTAATAACTGTTACAATTATAGAATGTATATTTTTATTTTGCACAGCGTAGCTGCATCTAGCAGTTGTATGTGTAGCGCTATACTCCAGTAGCAGTATGATTATATTAATCAATAACATAGGGTGCTTGAAAAAGAATATCTTTTCCCACATTATAGCAGTGTAGATAGTACTTTATTAATTCCTGAGAAGAAATTTGGACTGAATTCAGAACAACCACAACACAACAAGAGCACAAGATCAACATGGATTTAAGACTAGGACTTAAGGGCAGCACACAATATAAAGTGCACAATAACCACACAAAACCATACAAAAATCCTGGAGTACTGTTTATTGTATAAATAAAAAAAGTTTTATTTTTGAGTTTAGTTCCGACTGTCTTTCATTCATTTGTTGTTGAGAACAAAATTCTCTGGACATTTTCCTTCAGCTTTGGATAATAAATGAAGATGTTAGTTGGGAATAAAATCTAGTACAATGAGTTTAAGCATTTAAAGTTTTTTTTTTTTAGACGTAGGTCTTCAATCTTTTTAAAACACTTACCCTTTTCATTTCTTAATTGCTCTAAATGATCAAATGACTCCATTATTAATGACTCCATCCAACTCAATGACCAGCCATTTATTGTTTATTAACTATCTATTATTATCCAGACCATGAATCAAATTCGTTTTTGTATTGAACAGTGATTGAGTCTTAAGATCCGGTTTAGTCAGAAGCAAATGTGGCGGGAAACATCAGATGTCCTAAACCGACAAATCCTGTCTTGAAAGGTCCAGCTGGAGGTGAAAGATCATTAAGGGATCAAAGAGATAGCATGTTTCTGCCAAACGCACAGCAGGTAGCTATGCAAGGTCTCTGTCTCAAATAATGACTGGCCATAGTGCAACAGGTCAGGCAGGAAATACAAGTCCAAGCCAGCAGCATGACAGATGGATAAAGTACAGAATCATTTACAACCAGCTCATAGCTAATGCACAGGCAGATGCTTTAAGTCTTTCCAGCTGTGTGGGATTAGTGTTTGGGTTGAGTGATTGAAAGAGACTGTGAGATAACGTATGTGGTGCAGTGACACAGTGTTCTGACTTTCACCCATAAATGTATAGCCTTTCATTCGGTGCACTTAGTTAGCTACATAACTCCACACTCTGCTCTCGGTCAAAGCACCTGGAAGCATTTACGATGATAAGACAGATCAGCAAAGTGTCCCAGCGCTCATACTCACTTAAATACAGAGATGCAATCTCAAATACTTTTCCAGTTACGCTGACTAGTAGGACTGTAACTGAATATGATCATTCGTACTGAACAGATAATACATCATAAATGAATATGATTTAACATAAAACAGTTTTCCCTTTTTCATGAAAGCTGGAAAGTTTGGAAAACAGTAAAAAGAGGTTTTTAACTGTAATGCTGACCTTTAAAGTACAGCTTGTAGGATCTAGTGGGGAGGGTTGCCAGGTTTGTTTAGAATTCCGACCCCAAAGACAACACAAAAAAACTATACAAAAAGACTTATCTATCAACAAATGATAGCTAATTTATGTCGCATAAGGTTTAGGGAATAAGTAAACAATGGTGTGCATTTCTGATATCCAGTGAACACCTACGATACACGGATATCAAAAATGTAAATTTGCTCCCGGAATTTCAAAAAAGGGCTAGTTCTCATGATATGAACTGTTTGGACTTCTCCTGACTGCTATCTAAAATAAAAAGATAGCAGAAAAAAAACTTTATAAATATTCCTACCATATTCTTGTTCATAAAAAAAAAGCTTTCATATACTGAAGCTTTGCTCCATATCAGCTAACACCGACTGCAGACTGTGCACAGAGCTGCATCTGTCTGTTTATAAAAGAATCATTAAAACCATCCAAAATCATATTCGTCACTATGTTCACTGTGCGTGTTTCTTGTAATTCTTAAATAACGGTTCTGTAAAGGCATTTACAGTAAATGTTTTCAGAAAATCATATCGGTTTTATACTGAAATAATGCTTTTCTGATCTTAATCTGATCAAATATTATTAAAAGGTCAGTGCTATCAGGTGTAGCCTATATAACAGTTTCTTGAATTGAAAAAACTTATTTTACTTTTTCATAGTTAACAGTAGACTCTAACACTGGCAGACAACTGGTTCAAGAGTTCAGCAAATTGACTTTTTCTTCCCCTGCATCCTTGTTTTTAAGTGTTTCTAGGACAGAGTAATATACAGACCAAATGATCATGAACACAGATCTAAATATATGGTACATCCTTTAAAACAAACACAAATTTTCATAACTCTAAATATCAGTATAACAGCATAATGGAATATAACAGCTGCATGGGAGTGTAGATATATGTGCTTGAATGCTTAGCTACTACAGTATGTCCAGTAGTACAAGAAGGTTTATTGTCTGTAAAATGCTTCATTTCAATACCATCAAGACAGCCAGGCCTTGCAACATGCAGCAAAGAGAACCTCCCAATGCCTGGAGTTTACACTTCTCTTGGCTGATATCCCAGGCACAAGCATATTAACAAGATGACACACACTTTTGTGACCAGGAAATCTCTCCATAAATATAAAAAAAAACTAAAGCTGCACAGTACGAGAGCATTAGGAAATGCTTCCAGATACAGAATGCCTGGATGCAAAAGCAGAACATTTTGGAGATGCATTAAGTGCATCATGTTCCCCTGTTGGGGGGCACGGTGGCTTAGTGGTTAGCACGTTCGCCTCACACCTCCAGGGTCGGGGTTCGATTCCCGCCTCCACCTTGTGTGTGTGGAGTTTGCATGTTCTCCCCGTGCCTTGGGGGTTTCTTCCGAGTACTCCGGTTTCCTCCCCCGGTCCAAAGACATGCATGGTAGGTTGATTGGCATCTCTGGAAAATTGTCCCTAGTGTGTGATTGTGTGAGTGAATGAGTGTGGGTGTGCCCTGTGATGGGTTGGCACTCCATCCAGGGTGAATCCTGCCTTGATGCCCGATGACACCTGAGATAGGCACAGGCTCCCCGTGACCCGAGGTAGTTCGGATAAGCGGTAGAAGGTGAATGAATGAATGAATGAATGTTCCCCTGTTACTCCAAAAAAGTCACAATGCTTCATTAGGTACTGTACCATCTTGGGTCAAATGCCATGTATAATAGGAATCATAATCTTGAAATATCATAAATCATAAAAATGAAATACATCAAATTAAATAAAAAATAAGTAAAAAGCGTTCCCTATTAAGAACAATGACAGAAAATTATAATTTCATTTTTTTTTTTAAACCATAAATTAGTACTTAATTTATATCAGAAAAATAAAAATTAAAGAATTTTTTTAGAACAAAGGTAGGGTAACTGGGAAAAAGTAGATGCTTTCTGTCTCTAAATACAGTCATTCTTTTATATTTAATTTTTTTGTTCTAATGAAATAGTTCAATTGCGATATACTGTATATCTGACATTCATATTCAAAAATATGTGTCAGATTTTATTTGGAGTTTTCTTCCAGCTTCATAGTCAGATGTTCTGTATAAATATAGCTGTTTTGTATTTTATTGTATTTGCATCAAATAAATCAAAATTTCCAGAAGTCAGTGGACTCTGATCAGCTGTATAGCCAAGAATATGTTTTATTTTCGTGTTTTGAACCTAAAAGTGTTGTTTATTATCTGAATACAAAATTTAAAAACAAAACAAAACATGATAGATAGCATGTGTGCCTCATACCTCCCAGGTTTAGGGTTTGATTTCCACCTCCGCCATGTGTGTGAAGTTCGCATGTTCTCCATGGGACGCTCTTGGGGGTTTCCTCCAGATTCTCTGATAAGTTCAAAAGTTATGTATTGTAGGTTGTTTGTCATCTCTAAATTGTCTAGAGCCCATGAATAGGTGTGTGAGAGTGCATGTTATTGTCCCATGTAATAGATCCTGTCCACATCCCGTGTGTCCGTAGTCTCCTGGGATAGGCTAGGAAAAGCAATATAGTGGATGGATGGATATTACTGACATTGTTTCATTCATTCATTCATCTTCTACCGCTTATCCGAACTACCTCGGGTCACGGGGAGCCTGTGCCTATCTCAGGCGTCATTGGGCATCAAGGCAGGATACACCCTGGACGGAGTGCCAACCCATCGCAGGGCACACACACACACACTCATTCACTCACGCAATCACACACTAGGGACAATTTTCCAGAGATGCCAATCAACCTACCATGCATGTCTTTGGACCGGGGGAGGAAACCGGAGTACCCGGAGGAAACCCCCGAGGCACGGGGAGAACATGCAAACTCCACACACACAGAGGCGGGAGTGGAGGTGGAGGTGGGAATCGAACCCCGACCCTGGAGGTGTGAGACGAACGTGCTAACCACTAAGCCACCGTGCCCCCCCACATTGTTTCATTTGATGTCGTAATATATGTTCATAAAGGAAAAATTAGGTGATGTACAAACCACTGTAACAAGAACAAACTCAAGACCAGAGAAACAATACGCAAAGAACAGCTTGGTAATGTCAGGTACGAACACACCGAGCAAATACTTCAGATGAGTTAAAACATGATGTGCTGTATTGTGTGCTCCATGCTGGGCATATCAGGTATATTAATATAAACCAGTGATACACCTTACAGCTGGTAATCCATGATCAGTATCCATCCAATACCACTGTTGATAATATGTGGGGATGTGGGAGCCTAGTGTTTAAGGTGTTGGACTACCAATCGGAAGGTTATGAGTTCGAAGCCCAGGTCCACCAAGCTGCCACTGCTGGGCCCCTGAGCAAGGTCCTTAACACTAAATTGCTCAAAAAAAAATTAAACAAAATAAAATAGTAAATCACTCTGAATAAAGGTGTCAGCCAAATGCTGTAAATGTACATGTTTGATTACATATGGGAGCCAAACTTCTCTGGGGTCCAGTGGCAGGACCGTGTACTCTCTGTTAAAGCATTGCTCAGATTAATCTATATGGATCAGATTATCCACTGTGGCCAATCTGAACAGAGACATAAACATAATAAAGCCAAAACAATGATCGTAATCATGTTAAAATTGTAAAAGGAAGGGTTAAGTCGATCACATCTAATTGATTAATTGTGCAGCTCTAAACAGACATTTGTAAAGAGCTTGAACTAACACTAACTTTGCTTTACACAGCCATAACAAATCCAAATCAACTGTTTACAGTACAGAAGCTGCCCCTTATGTAGCTTCTGCGATGCTGCTGCCTCTGTCTATTTTCCAGACTCTATAGCTGAGCTGGTGTCTGGCACTCTCTGTTTACCAGTGCGGATCAGGTGTCTTTGTTTAATAAACAAGGGCATCTCCCCTCCTCAGAGGCAACCGAGTCCAGCTATCTTTCAGTGTGTCAGAAGGAGGGTCAAGCCTAAATGACCCTCCCCACTCGCCGTGATCAATTATTCACACCCACTTCACCTGAGATGACTGACAGCCTGTGTGCCTGCCTCTCTCTCTGTGCGCAGCAGTCCATGGCACTAATGCGATTTTTCTGCATGGAATGCAAATCTCTTAAGTGTAATTACAACCCATGAAAGAATTTGACAAACCAAACCAACGTGTCCATTGCATTAATGTGTTCTTCATTAAGGGCAGCAGAAAATGCATTGAAATATTAATTAATCTGTAAAACAATCCAAAGTAATATAATGTCCAGAAGCTAAATTTATATATATATATATATATATATATATATATATATATATATATATATATATATATATATATATATATATATATATATATATATGGCATAAATATATTGCCAAACTTGCTTACCACTGACATTTAATTACATATATTCACATGGTAACATTAAAATTTTAATTGAATCTATGATCAGGGTTTTTAATGACTGGAGGGTGCTTTAGGCCAAAAAAACGAATAACTGATCTCCTGAATATTACATGAATAAAACCAAGGACCTTCTGTACTAAAGGCTTTTGTAACAAATGTGTGTGTGTGTGTGTGTGTGTGAGAGAGAGAGAGAGAGAGAGAGAGAGAGAGAGAGAGAGAGTATACACACCATGCATCTGCTTCTATATTATTATTATTATTATTATTATTATTATTATCATGTGCCTGGTTTCTGCTACTGCAATAAATTAACAAATGTATTTATTTATTTGTTTGTTTGTTTGTTTGCTTGTTTGTTTGTTTACTGCTATTCCAGCTAGGATGTGTTCCTGCTTCACACCCAGAGTTCCTGTGATCAAGACATGTTAAAACAAGTCTCCCAAAGGTGAGATTAGGAATGAAATGCATGAGCAGTTGCACTGATATCTGTCACTTGGGTTAGACAGCTGTATGCTGAACTGGAAAATAAAATCACAGCATACAGCTCTAAGAGCGTGAGATGCTATTCTAGGAGCTCAGAAAGCCACACCCTCCCTTTCTGTGATAGTTCTATATTCTACATGTTGTATAAGATAAGAAAAAGACTACAGGAAAAAAGAAATGCCTCAGTCTGGTCTGAGAGTATGAAGCAGTTTAACAGAACACAAGCCTTTCAGGTTTAAATGGATAATTACCACTGATCCAATAGAAGGTGTGCTGGGAAGGCCAGTAGACTGTTACTGGGTTAGTGTGCCTGTTTCGGGCCCTTCTCATTCACTGCCATTGGGTCACTGCGTCTTTCTTTCCACCTGACTGGCTGGGTGAGCTCATGCAGTTGCTACGGAGCTTGCGCAGTCAGAACGGGCGAAAAGCCCCTTTTGTGAGTCTCTAGGCAGGATTCTTGCACTAGAGGATGTTTCAATGGGAGATTCATAAATTTGTATGAAAGAATGTTATTGTTACAGGTTGTTCCAAATGTCTTGGTACATAGGGGAAATCAACAATTTTTAGAATTTTAAAGATATATTTGTATTATATAACATTTTGAATATATATATATATATATATATGCACTTTAACAATATATATATTTATATACACTCACACGCATCACTACTGTACATCACACTCAACACTACCTGTTTCTGCCTGTATCTCCTTTTCTGATATATTTTCTGATATATATTTAATATATATATTTCTTCCTTATATTGTATCTACTTGTGCCGTATTTTTATTTCTTTATTCCTTTATTATATTCTTTTTTCTTTGCTATTGGCTATTTTTATAACAAGGAGACAGCACACATAAACATACACAAAAAGGATTGTGTATGTGACAAATAAAATTAGAATTTCAATTTGTATTAGTATAGTATAGAATAGTATAGTATATAAAGTAGAGTGGCATGTGAATTAATGTGGCATTTGATGAACAAGTGGAAAAATAAATCTCTTTCTGCTTTCGGCTTTTCCAGTTAGGGGTTGCCGCAGCGAACCATCTGCTTCCACCTAACTCTATCCTCAGCATCTTCTACTCAATCAAAAATCAAATCAAATCAAATCAAATCAACTCTATCACCTAACTATCCTCAGCATCCTCTACTCTCACAACAATTACCTTCATATCCTCACTTAACACATCCATATATCTCCTCTTTGGCCTTCATCTTGACCTCTTACCTGCCCTCTTACCTCTTACCTTATCTTACCTCTTAGCTTCATCTCCAACATCCTTCTACCAAAATAACCATCTCCCTCCTCCGTACATGTCCAAACCATCTCAATCTATCCTCTCTGACCTTGTCCCCAAAACACCCAACCTGAGCTGTCAATCTGATGTGCTCGTTCATAATCCTTGCCATCCTCATTACTTCTAAAGAGAACCTCAACATCCTCATCTCTGCCTCATGTCTTTTCCTCACTGCTACAGTCTCTAACCCATACAGCATAGCTGCTCTCACTACTGTCTTGTACACCTTTCCTCTGAAGGTGGAAAAAGAAATAATAAAGTTACATAATAAAATAAAAAAATAATGTTCAAAATATGTGCCCTGCGATGGGTTGGCACTCCGTCCAGGGTGTATCCTGCCTTGATGCCCAATGACGCCTGAGATAGGCACAGGCTCCCGGTGACCCGAAGTAGTTTGGATAAGCGGTAGAAAATGAATGAATGAATGAATGAATGTTCAAAATATTTGAAAAAATGCAGCATATGATACAGTTACTGATAAAATGCGGTGGTATGAATATAGAATGACTGTTGAATAAATTGTGTTTGTGTAATTATGTGCAGTTTTGCTAAAGTGTAAATACACATGTAAGCACATTTTTCTTTATGCACATTCCCCTAGATGGCCTTTAGGAACGCTTCTAAGAGGAGAAGAATGTATTGAAAACCTTTTCATGGATAGATCAGGAAATTGTTGCAAGGCTGGGATGGATTTAAACAGGAAACATTGCAAGCACATCACAACACACGACACTGATGCCAAACTTATTAACAAATTCATATAGACTGAAAGGGTTGCAGACTGACTGAGACATGCATCCACAAACATTCACTGACAAAGAGACAATCAGTGTCCTGCTGGTGTATGTAGATGACTCTGTGTGTGTGTGTGTGTGTGTGTGTGTGTGTGTGTGTGTGTGTGTGTGTGTGTGTGTGTGTGTGTGTGTGTGTGCATGCATTTGATCATATGTTTTATTCTAACGCTATAAGATAAGGCCATGGCTTTAATTTCAGCCTCTCGACTACCTGGAAAAACCCATTAAGGTTTATATTAACATTGCCATCAGAACAGGACAAAGATGGCACATAGGACAAAGACTCCCTTAACCTTGTCTTTCTTCTCCACCCTGTTTCCATAGAAACACACAATCTCTTGAAAGTGTGCTGTCTCTGATCATATCAATCATTAATCTTATTTCCGCTCTCTCTCTCTATCAGCAGTGGCATCAAGGCCTAGATGCTCGGGGTGATTCATTTACTCCAAACACAACATTTAGCCATTCAGATGATGCTCTTAGTGCCAGATTGATGATCTTACAATTCTTGAGGCTGAACCCATTATTTATGTTGGATTTAAATGAATGTTTAAAAGTTTAGCTTGTTGGCCACTTTAATCACATCATAGGCTGAATCTGCATCAAATACTCTCTCCATAATACTGTTTTACCAGTTAAAACTTCACGCACAATGAAAAGCTAGCACGATATAAAATAGGAATACACAAACTATCATACTCTTGGGTGCCACCTGGAAGAAGACTAGTAATGTTTTGGGTCTGATTTCTCCATTTCTTCCTCATGTCATCTTTTTTTTTGTGCCACTTTCACATCATTACAAGCCTCAATAAACATCTAGATTTCTGTAAATGCTGCTTTGTGACAAAGTCTTATTGTTTGAAGCACTATACAAATAAAACTGAATTGTCACTCTGAGAGAAGGCATGCTACTAAAACTCATAACTCCTGACCATGGATTGGAGGCAGTCTGTGTGTACACAGTCACAAACTACTTCAGTGTGACTGTATTTCATGCAGGTTCTTGATTTAAAGGGGAAGTTGGATGATTAGCACACATAGATCTCAAAGATAGTAACACAAATCTCAGACAGTAAATAAAAAAAGCTTACACTGCATTAACATTAAGTTACAATTAAATATTTTCACACTTGGCCATTTGATTAAATACTAACACTTCCATGATCATTAATGCATTCATGAATTAAAAGAACTGCTGGCACTTTAAATTAAAAAAACAAATTTAGTATTAATTGTCTGTTCAGTGTGTAGCATGTTACAGAGTAAATGGTGACGGTTATATTTATGGCTGTCAGTAAGATTATAAAACATACAATTCTCCAGGTTTTCTCTTACTTCCAGGTCTTACTCAGCATTAACTGATTTTTTCTTTGCCATTCTTTCCCATTTCAAATCTTTACACTTCATAGACTGGTTGGATATGTGTAAGTGGCCCTGGTCTGAACTTGTTCAAAATTTTGGCAAAGCTCCAACAAACTCCATGTGAACCCTGCTGCTGCCCCCCCTCTGTGGGTTAGGTGAGAACGGGGAGGGTAACACGCAGGGTCAAATAATGTATCGTAATGGTATCATATTATATGATGATTTGCTTAAGTCAATTCAATACACATGAAATGGAAGAGTCTTGAAGGGTCATTTGTATGAGGGATATAGTAGCAACGGGGAAATTTGAACTGAATCTCTAACTGACTAAGTGAACCATAATTATATTTTTGATTATAGAACATATTTTTTTTGTCATGGTCCGTTGAAGAAGGTTGAAGTAGGTGCTGTTTGCATTTTTTAAAATCTGTAATCAATTATGTTTCATTCACTGATTTTAAGCAACTGCATCGACTTGAAATTAAGTTGTTTGAAATATTTCTTTCCTTCCAAGCATGTCGCTGCAGTCCCAGTTAAGTTAAAGGTTGGGGGAGGGATGTGCTTATAAGTGTGTGTGTTCATGTGTGTACTGAGGAATTGTCTTCAGCTTTGTGAGAGGATGTTAAGTTGTACTGTGTCCCAGCTGCCCAAGTGTTTATTGATCCGTCGTAGCCCTGGAGGGAGGACAGGGTCAGATTATAACATCCAGCACCTGCCCTGCTGCCCCAGTGGAGCAATGGCTGGTGCAGGATTCCACAGAACATGAACAGATCTGCCACGGAGTAGAGAGTCCTTTCCCTCATACCAGGTTTTCTGTCCATTTAGATAAGTTTAGCAGAGACTTGAAAGGGGGATGTATTAATTCAAGTCATCATTGTGCCTTCCATTCGTGATTTTAGCGCAGTTGACTTATTCTCCACGGAATCACAGTGTATTTACAGTAATTATGTTACAGAGCAGGTGGCATGTTGGCACTCACAGCTCCAGGGTCCCTGGTGTGATCCTCAGCTCGGATTTCTGTCTGTTTGCAGTTTCACATATTCTACCCATGTCTGTGTGGGTCTCCTTCATGATCTCAGGTTTCCTCCCACCTCCCTAAACATGTTGGTAGTTGGATTAGTTACTCGAAAACGCTTCTAGATGTCAATGTGTGTGTGTCTGTGTGTTTGTGTGTGGGTGCATATACAACAAGGGGGAAGTCGTGGCCTAATGGTTAGAGAGTCTGACTCCTAACCCTAAGGTTGTGGGTTCGAGTCACGGGCCGGCCAAGACTGAGGTGCCCTCAGTCCGAAGCCCCCCAACTGCTCCCCGGGCGCCACTGCTCCGGGTGTGTGTTCACTGTGTGTGTGTTCACTGCTGTGTGTGTGCACGTTAAACGCAGAGAACAAATTCTGAGTATGGGTCACCATACTTAGCCGTATGTCACGCCACTTTCATATGATGCACTAGCTTCCAGTGTTTTTGTGTATCCAGTGTCACCATCTCCAAATCCACCACAAACCTGACCAGGAATTTTACTAGGAAAGGCTTCCCTGTATAACATGTATATGGGAAACATCCAACATACATTTCCACTGCAGTGGACAAATTCTTACTAGGCATTCTTGTCATTTTACATCATACAGTGACTGTGCCTTTTAGATGAAAATTATAGGCTTGCACGGCTAATCGTGCATTTAAAGTGTATTTGCATAAGACAAGATATATATGTGATACATAGGCTTTTCCTATTTCCGATCATGCGTGACAGCGCACAACCTTTCCGCACTGTTGCCGCTGTGGGAATTTCCCTTCCACGTGCCCGGTCTCATGAAAGGGGGCGGGATCAAAACAAATACCCTGATTGGCTGAAAATACACTGACCGTCTAATCTTAAAGGGACAGCGAGGAGTTTTGATCAGACTATATACTGTATGTATGTATGTATATATATATATATATATATATATATATATATATATATATATATATATATATATATATATATATATATATAATCCACAAAATAATATATATTGTAACTATTATATACACGGATAATTAAATGTTTATGTTGCTCATTATTGTCTATAGTGTCAGTAAATAGTTTCTTAATATTCTAAAACATTCTGTAGAGTCAAACACAGCATTTCAAAAGATAAACTTTTATTGATCCCTCACAAAGACATAAACTGTTACAGCAGCATATGATTAATAACATGAGATTAAACAAATAAACAAATAAATAAATATAAATATGACAAAGAAATGAAAATGAGTAATATGTTGACTGTCCATGTGCAAACATACAGATTAGTGACAGCAGCGTGATATACAGGGCCATTGATGCATCACTGATCCAGAGTCCTTTTGTTTGATTTTGAACACAGGTTACTGTTTATATAGAGAGTTTCGTTGTCCATTTGGATTTCCTTTGGGTTCAACAATTTCCTCTCATCACTGAAAACATGTTGATGGTTGAGATGCTGAATAAGACAAATTGCCCTGGGGTGTAAATGAGAGTAGGAACATGTGTGCATCGTGTCGTATGAGGGACTGGTCACTTATCCAGGGCATATTCTCACTTTGAGAATAATGTTACTGCAATCATCTCCAGATGCAAAATGGCCCTGATCGATATAACGACAGACATCAGTCAGAAATACCAGGATATTGTCTGTATGTGCAAAAGTTCAGAAAAAAGTATTACCTTTAAGTGTAGATAACCACACATAGCCTGTAGCATTAGCTACAGAAAACAGTGTCGTGTGGCTTTAAGGGCTTTTTTTTGTTGTCATGGGTTGCGTGACGTCACGGGGCGGAGTCATAATAGGAAAGAAGCGAGCGTGCTGGAGGCTGGACTGCAGAATGAAAGTTGTCGAGAAGGAAAGAGGATCGTACTGTCCTCCTGTCTGTAGTCTGATCTGATCCTATCTGCTCTACAGCACCGGCCAACCTGATCTTTTAGACTCAGAAACACCACGGATCTGAACACAGGCCGATCAGAGGTATCACTTATTACAGATCTATGTATGTTTTGTAGACAGCTTTTCCTTGTGGGTTGTATGTAGTTGGTGTGATTTTCTGTAACTAGCCAATCGAATTGCAAGGATAAATGGAGTTAACTGATGTTGCTCGTGTAAGATGGCAAGGGTGTGCGTGTAAACGTGTAGGTTTTTCTGTGTGACTGCTGTGACAGATGTGGTTGTAAACGGCACATGGATGGAGCTGAACACCCGGTGTTGTCGGTGTACATAACCGGCCCTGTTACAAGATCTGTGTGGTTACAATCAAACGATTAAGATGAAGGATTTCAGCTTTGTATATAAACATCTGTAAAACATCTACGAGACCTTTATGTGGATTTTAATGGCAGTTGTTGATGACATGCTGTTATGTTCTGTGCTATATAGTTGCTTACACCGTAAACACGTCACATACATACTGTCTGAAAAAAGGTGCGATTTCACAGTCACTTTATTGTCACTACGCGATAACCAGAAGTGTACAAATGGCGAAGATATTGGACACATGTCGCGCGTATTGTTTAAAATAACGATGGCTATAATAGAACACCGAGTCGACACATGAGTCGACACATGCCGGGACTGCTGGTTAGAAACGGTTACTAACTGTAAATACTATCTGGCTTCCGCCACTAACAAATCATTGCACAAATGAAGCGTTCAAAAAAACAGTAAAAACAATTTTTGTGAATTTAAATGCCTTATTTTCACACGGTGAAGTAAGCTAAAGTCTAAGCGCACGATATAAACATCATTTGTTTAGCAAAATGAAAATCTCACCAGAGCATAAAAGCTGCAGTATAACGTCAATATGATCTCCTTAACCAGTGTCGTGGCACATAATGTGTTTGAGGGGAAAGCTGATGAAGGATACTAACTGAGATCATAATCTGTTCCTGTACACCTGTATTGAGAAGTAAGTCGTCCTCGTTCATGTCGTGTCGTGCTCGTTCATGTCGGTGGATGTCAGAGAACGGCGGCGCGTGCACGAGTCGTTATTTAATCATTTCACCCATCTCATATTAATAACGTTGCCAAAAAAACATTTCCAGCGAAAATGCCAAGTTAGTAACAAGGGAAAATAACGTAATGTTGTACAAAACCGAGTCCACGCGCCTTTTTCGCTTCCTGCAGTAAAACAGCAGTACTTCGCCGGACACATGCTAGCTATATGCTATCTGCTAGCTGCTAATAGCCTCAAACAGAAATAGAAAAAAAAAAGCCTGATTCTGATTGGTTAATTCCCTTTCTTACCGTAGAAGTGCAGATACTTTGCAAAACAATGATGTTTACTGTATAATCTGCGCTGTATGTGTTCTGTTTACGACTCGAATAAACGTTCTGTATTGATGACTCATGGTTTACTTGATATATTGTGCCCTGAGGTGGAGAGGCTTCCTACCGGAACCTTTCACACAAACTACAGACGCAGTTATTCCGTTTATTTGGTATTTTATCAGCAAGACAATCTGTGTTCCGTGAACTCGCGCGCGCAAGTGCGCGTACCCGCGCGCTATGCAGTCGCTACCTCTGGCGATGTTTTTAAGTGTTAAATCAGTCCCAGTGTTGCACGCTCTTTTTTCACTGGAAAGTCGCACGATGTTCGTCAGATGATGCCATAGACTATTTTGCATATTAGTTGCATCACTCATCAAAAAGGAGTTACCTGATAAAGGAATATGTAGATTAGAATAGAGTGTTAAAACAATAGCTGAGTGACTTGGTCGTTGGAAACAAAGGCTCATGCAAACACATCTCAGTCTGAATTTACACTGGGGTTAAAGTGACTGAACCTGCTCTCACAACTCATATAACAAGCAGCTTTAATAACATCTCTCACAACATATAACAAGCAGCTTTAATGAGAGCCGAGAGAACCTTCTCGAGGGCCGGACATTGTGCTGGATAAAATGTCCCTAGATTTGGTGCTAGGAGTTTAAAAAACCTGACCGATCATTTGGTGTTGGTGATGATAATAGTGGTGGCAACATATGCAATTTTCAAGTTTAGTAAAGGTGAAATTATGACATGTCACATGCATATAACCCTCTGTATAATTGTGTGCACTTTTCTTTAACATTCACATCTCAGTTTACATCTTCTCCCTTTCTTTGCTGAGAAGTTTTTATCTCTGTTTGAATGCAGAATGTTGAACTGTGGAACCCTGAACACGATATATGAGTCAACAAGGAAACAGCTAACAGCAGCACAGATAGCTTCCAGTTGTAAATACTGTCACTGTGTGTAACTTTTTTAACCCTATAAGGTATCATTGTGTCCATTTTAGTTTTTCTTAACTCCCCATTTTCTCTCCAAAGGCTTAAGTCTTTATAGTTTGTCAGTCGGTTTATTGTGAAATTAAAATGAAAAAGTACACAACAGTGTTGTGTAGTTGCCAATGCTACTTTCCCATGTTTTAATACATCTCAGGCTAACATCTTTATGCTAAGCATGCTAATACTCCTCAGCATACTTTTCAACAGGAACCTGTGCAACAGGATCTTTGTTGTGGGGTTCAGTATTACACCTGAATAAAATAAAATGGCAGTGTATTGGAAAATATGGCTCAATTCAAGGGAGGTATCAGGTGCTATGTCAATATGTGTATGGTATCGGATCAGAACATCCCTAAAAGTGATGATAAATGGGTGTCACCTTGAGCAGAATCATCGGTTTCAGCATGCTGAGCTTGCACACACACACACACACACACACACATACACATACACACACACTCAGAGCACAGGGCAGCAGAGGGAGCTGTATATCGCTTGCTTCATTGTGAAGTCATTCACAGATTTGATGGGATCTGAACAAAGCAAATCGGAGATTCGCTCAAATACTCACACTCTCCATGCTACCCTTCAAGTCCGCACACAAAGCACATTTTGTCCTTGTGAAATTGTGAACATGCTTTCAACTTTCAGACACAATACCAGACCTTCAGTTTCAGTTTTGACATTAGTAGTGATTATGTATTGATTTGTGTTTTTATAAAAATAGCACATGCTGTTTGTGTTCATTGGGGTTGCAGTGTGTTGTTAGCATAGTTTCCATTCCTCATGACATCATTATTCTTTTTATTACTGCTGTTCTGTGCAGTATCACTGTCTGGTTTTGTATAGATCTGTTAAGCTTCAGCCTATATACCCAAGTCCTGACCAAAACCCAGTGATGGAAATCTTGTTTTGTGCTGTGTGTTTGTCTGTTTGTTTACTTCCACTGTGTTGTCTGCAGTGTAATATTATGTGGGAGTGACATGGAGGCATTTTGGGGACAAATAGCTACTATTCACCCAGAATTGTCCTGATCCACAAAAACCACATGGACTCTACCACAGAACATGGAGAAAGCAGGAGACACGGTTGTTGCCTCTGCCTAGCCAAAAATTTCTGTACGTTTAAATATAGTAAACCAGTTGTCTAACCACAGCACCATGGTGTGGTTTCACGGCCGTTATTTATCTAAATGAGCACCACAAGCTAAGTTAAACTTTACTGTTATTATGCTATAACTGATGCTCAGGGTCTGGACTGCATGTATTTTCTCTTAGCCCAGCTGTTATTAGAGTCAGAGGCATTGATTTGTTTTGGTCATGGGTACATTACAAACACAGGCTTCACGATGTGGTTGCGCGTTTGTGAGTACGTGTGGTGGTGCATCTTGTCAGAAGCCACTTTCGATATAATCCTTGGCCTATGTTGCCACCCCAACCTAGATCAGTTAGTCATATGCGATTGATACAGCCTTAGTCAGTCATATCTAAATGACATCTGAAAATCTTGTAAATATTAGGAACTTTAGAGTGACTGTGGAGTCAGTAGTCATTATGGAGCTATTGAATGTTTTGAATGAACCCTTTGTGCTTTAAAGTAAGTATATGTAAGATAGCCACCATTTGTATTTTGAGACCTTTTGGCACATTGTGCACATCCAAAAAAGTTAATGCAGTGTATGGCTCAGTACCAACGTAAAATAGGCATAAGCATCATAATTGTGCCACTTTTCCTCAGCTTTCATCAGTTAGCTTGGCATCTCAATTTATCTTATTTCAAGATATACATGATAAACTCCCAACATCTTTACCTGGTTTTCTTCTCCAAGAATAAAGAACATGATCGCTGCTTTAAGACCATTTCCATTGTTAAAACCGCTATACAAATAAGTATTTCAATGCTGCCAAAGTGTATTTTGACCTCCCCCAGTTGATCGATATTTTAATCCATCTTATGTACAGATAACTGTGAGCTGTACTGTTTGTGTAGTCACTTCATGTTTGAATACTGGGACTCTCCTCTTCTTCACTCACTCATGAAAGTGACTATAGTTCAACTCAAGGCTGCAACCTATTATTTCCAATTTCCATCCAGTAACTAACAGAGAAATACCACTTTCAACTCGATGTACTTCCTTGTGCACGGAGTAACATCAGATCAACATCAGTAGCACTTCTGACTTTGCATTACGTTTTACTGTATATACAGTTACTTACTTTAGATCAATCAACATACAGAAACATTCACGTCTAGATCAATAATCTCTGATGCTGATTTTCCGGAAAGGTGGAAAATGATGCCATTCTGATCTATGATTTATTATTGTACACAGCTTGCTGTACTGTGTAGCAGCTTGTAACTTAGTAGGTTTAACTTGTAATTTTTCATTTTTAAGTCTGTACTTGGTTTTGCTTTGGTTTTGGCAGGAAAGAATGAGCAAGTGCTTCCTGTAGCATATTTATACTGAATTGTATGACATGGTGTAATGAATAAAAGCAGGACTGTACGTGGATGTGCACCGTATACATGTCTTTCTCCTGATTGAAATCACTTGTTGCTGTTTTCAGACTCATACATGTCAAAAAACAAAAAAATGGCATGGGATCAGTGTATTCATAACAAACAACACAATATCAGCCATGTTATAAATGAAAGATAGTTCCTCCTCAACTTCTATCCAGACTCTCTCAGACCCTATAGGCAAGATGCCGTATTGGACACTTACAGACTTGCACACGCTTTCCTTCTAAACAGTGAAGAACTCCAACATGTGATCTCTGTAAGGCAATAATGACTGTTAAACATTTATTAATGGACTGCTATGCACTTAGCGACTATAGACAATTCTGGAGTTGCTTTTGAGTATTAAAGTGAAGGACCTCATATAGCTGCTGTTGTTTACACATAAGTACCGCTGTAAGAACTACTTGAGTATCTCGCTTCACCTACTGTGTTCTTACCATGAAAATAGCCATTGCTGAAGGCGTGGCATGAAAAGAACAATAAATAAATAAATGTTCCTGTTCTCATCTGAGAATCGTAAGTACATAAGTCTTTCCATTATAACCCTCATGATTATGATGATCTCATTGACTAAGGGCAATTTTCTGGATTGCAGGTGGAGAGTGTGCAAGATCCTGCTCATGGATGAGGATGAGGATGATGTGTTTGGGCCTGTCTCACAGTGCTGGCCTTCCTCCAACAGGGAAGACCACAGCACACAGACCCCAGGGCACTCCGCGACACGGCTGAATGGCATGCTGCCCTGCGGTGTAGCCGAGGAGCCCAGTCGCCTCTTCTATGGTAAACCTTAACCTTATTTTAAAAAAAAACAACAACGAGATGGAGACGGTGATGGTGATGGTGATGGTAGAGACATGGAGACAAAGGGAGAAAATTAGGTTTGGCAAGAATCAGTATATCGGAACAAAAAAAAAATAAAATAATGTTTAATCATAAGAGTTATATTACAGGTTACGTAACTGTTTAATTCTCTAGTTTAGCCTTCAAGTATTGGTAATGTGCCAT
The DNA here is from genome assembly GCF_030014155.1 of Tachysurus vachellii. Taxonomy (NCBI): domain Eukaryota; kingdom Metazoa; phylum Chordata; class Actinopteri; order Siluriformes; family Bagridae; genus Tachysurus; species Tachysurus vachellii. The sequence continues at coordinate 20,816,318 of NC_083469.1, forward strand.
TATTATTATTTTTATGCTAACTGATTATACTGAAATTGAGCAAGAGGTTTCGGCACCTGTGAGAGCAGTCGGTGTGTCTCTCGTCCTCTCCTCTCTGTCCCTTGTGGCGTCTGATTGTCGTGGCCTCTTCAGTTTTTATTACTTTTCTATGTGTACTTAGTCGCTTTGCAATTCATATGACTGCACGCAAGGGTTGTTCTGCTGGCTGTGAGCCCAGTCATGGACGAGAGCTACAACCTGACTGCACTGTTTCATCTGTTTATGTTCGCACTCTTACAGAGTTATTTTTCCTTCGAGCTCAAACCGAAGGGACAAAACTACCACGTCTACTCCTTCCATTTTATATTAACTACTGTTAAATCAGCCTCGGCCCAAACTGCAGCTTCCTGTTCGATGTGTCTGAATGTCAACCGTAAACCGTTATGACTCATGTTTCTTTTTTTTAAATTTATTTATTTATTTGTTTGTTTGTTTGTTTGTTTGTTTGTTTGTTTATGAAGTTCCTTTCATTAATTTCTCTTTGATGATTTTGGAAAAAAAACATTTTTCATGATTTGTAATTTTTTCTAGTTAACTTTTAAAACTTGAGAGCCCGAGGTATCGAAACTACAACAAACAGGAAATTGGATTTCTTCAAGACTGGTTTATTGGTGCTTTAAGCGCACACTGCCAAGATATCTGGTCAGTGCACAGTAGTTTGTTGTACACATTTTTGTACATATTTTTGTATATAGCTGTTTAGCTGATGAGATTAGAACACTATGGATGTCCAAGAACTAGAGTAGCAGCTTTGTTTGAGTAGCAGCTTCAGTATCGTGTAGACTCTTGTTAGGTGGTGTGTTGAACTGCAGCTTTCAGTATGTTTTTAACCCTTGGGTTCTCTCTCTCTCTCACTAGGTAGTGCAGGATTGCTATTGCTGACACCGCCTGCTCGTTCTGACAGTGTCCAAGACGCCATGTTTCCTGAAAATCAGCCTCTCCGACGGCCTGCGCACAGCGTAGAGGCTCAGATCGGCCAGAAACTCCAGATAATTGGAGACCAGTTCTATCAAGAGCACATGCTGGTGAGCCCCATCATGCTCCCTCTTTATGACATCGCAATGCATTATAGCTCCATTCTCAGTGTGTGTGTTGGTGGGGATGGGGGGGGGGTTTACAGCATATAATACAGCACCCCCATCCACACCCCATAACAAGTTAGTGATAACATCATTCATACATGTGCACAGAGAAGCAGAGCATCATACATCTTATCTTATTTCCTGCCCAAAAGGTTAGTGGTGATGATATCTGTAGCTAAAACCACTCAATGTCATGCTTCCCTTGCCAAGCTTTTTCTTTTTCTTTCTTTCTTTTCTTTTAATCTATGGGCTTCATGGCTGCTCCTCATCATCGTGTCATACACATTTTTACTTAAATCACTTGTAATTTTTATGCCTTGTATAAGTATTCACCTCCCTTGAAATTTTCCTACTTAAAGTCTGATATATAATCTCTGACTGATATTTTTCCTAGAGCTTTGTCCCAGGAAAAACTCCCAGCAAAGGGATGTTGGGATGAATAATTGTATCATGACGGTCCGTTAGGTCCATTTTAGCTGCAGATTCAAACATTACAAAATGTAGTAGAGTTGAATGGGAGGTTTGCTGTTATTGTTTACTTATGCTAGGTGATGTACAACATCATTTCAGGCTTGGGGTTTTAAAACCTCTACACATGGACACATTTTATTCCCTACAATGCTAAGTCTTATTTAACACTGTCCTTCTAGCTTCTTGTTTACAGTTCCCTTGTGTGTGTGTGTGGGTGAGTGTGTGTGAGTAAGCGCGTGTGAGTGAATGGGAGAGTGTGAGAGAGAGTGAGTGAATGATAGAGAGAGTGAGTTAATGAGAGAGAGCATGAGAGAGGGAGAGAGAGGTTGTGTGCGAGAGCGAAAGCAAGTGTGCGTGAGAGCGAGTGAGCGCGAGTGTGTGTGCGTGAGAGCGAGCGCGAGTGTGTATGCGTGAGAGCGAGAGCGTGTGCGTGAGAGAGAGAGCGAGCTAGAGTGCGTGAGAGAGAGCGAGCGCGAGTGCGTGAGAGAGAGCGAGCGCGAGTGCGTGAGCGAGAGAGAGCGCGAGTGCGTGAGAGAGAGAGAGCGCGAGTGCGTGAGAGAGCGCGAGTGCGTGAGAGAGCGCGAGTGCGTGAGAGAGCGCGAGTGCGTGAGAGAGCGCGAGCGCGAGTGCGTGAGAGAGCGCGAGCGCGAGTGCGTGAGAGAGCGCGAGCGCGTGAGAGAGAGTGCGAGCGCGTGAGAGAGAGAGAGTGCGAGTGCGTGAGAGAGCGCGAGTGCGTGAGAGAGAGAGAGCGAGCGCGAGTGCGTAAGAGAGAGAGAGCGAGCGCGAGTGCGTGAGAGAGAGAGAGCGAGCGCGAGTGCGTGAGAGAGAGATAGCGAGCGCGAGTGCGTGAGAGAGAGAGAGCGATCGCGAGTGCGAGTGCGTGAGAGAGTGCGAGTGCGAGTGCGTGAGAGAGCGAGCGCGAGTGCGTGAGAGAGAGAGAGTGCGAGTGCGTGAGAGAGCGCGTGAGAGAGAGAGAGTGCGAGTGCGTGAGAGAGAGAGAGCGAGCGCGAGTGCGTAAGAGAGAGAGCGAGCGCGAGTGCGTAAGAGAGAGAGCGAGCGCGAGTGCGTAAGAGAGAGAGAGAGCGCGAGTGCGTGAGAGAGAGAGAGCGAGCGCGAGTGCGTGAGAGAGAGAGAGCGATCGCGAGTGCGAGTGCGTGAGAGAGCGCGAGCGCGAGTGCGTGAGAGAGCGCGAGTGCGTGAGAGAGCGAGCGCGAGTGCGTGAGAGAGAGCGAGCGCGAGTGCGTGAGAGAGAGAGAGCGAGCGCGAGTGCGTGAGAGAGAGAGAGAGCGAGTGCGTGAGAGAGAGAGAGAGCGAGTGCGTGAGAGAGAGAGAGCGAGTGCGTGAGAGAGAGAGAGAGAGAGAGAGAGAGAGAGAGAGAGAGAGAGAGAGAGAGTGTGTGAGAGAGAGAGCGAATGCAAGAGCGAATGTGCGAATGAGCGAACGTGCACGGATGAGGTTGAGTGCCTGAGCGTGCGTGAGCACATGCGTGAGAGTGTGTGCTCATAACTCCCCGTGAGTGTGTCAGTAATGGTGTGTTGATATTGCCATAAAACACAGACAGCAATGATCAGCTGAGCCTGTTGATGTCTTGTGTGACTGTACATGTGCACTCTGGCCACGAAGAATGGCTCTTTGTTCAGATTAATGCCACATTGTTGGAATAGTGTCATGTGTGCTTAGAAAGAGAGGCTCGGAGTGTGTTTACACACACGGGCAGTGTTTAAGTGTGTTATGAAAGTTGCAGCGTATCATGAAAGTGTATCAGCTGGCAGTTTCTAATTTTCTGTTGGTCTGAATAAATGCGGTTTGTGAGACTCCAGTAAGCTTTTTTTAGAACTAACAAGAGATAACCAAATAAGCCACACACACTTGCACACACTTGCACACACAATTACACACTCCGTTACGGAATGAGGAGCCAAGAGGCAGTGATTCTTCAGCCAGCTTGATGTTAAATGTGTGTTCTCAGTGATTATAAGCTTCTAATCCTGTTAAGCCTGTAAGTCTGTTTTTCAGGATGCTCTACTCTCCTGTAACAGACCCGGTGTTCCTTCTCTGACACCGTCTGTGAAACGGAGGACTGACTCTACACTGAGACTGATGTAGGACATGAGGAAGAAACAGTTTTTTGGGGTTGTATTGCCACACTACTTTCTTTGGTCTGCAGCAGTCTGTGTGTAAGTCCATATGGGGGTAAGATGAGGAGGGCAGAGTGTTAACTGACTTGTTGCCTCAGTTCACCTAATTGACATAAGAGGCCATGTGGGAGCCCAGAGATTATGTCTCACGCTCTCTCGGGCCACTTTACGCCACTCTATGCCAAGTTGATGACTGATCCCAAAGAAACCTGAACCCAAATCTATTAGCCTGCATTTAGTGAGTGTGTGCGCTCTTCTCCCTCTCTGCTTCCTGCTGTTATTTTTTGATTGTGTAATAATTTACTCCTCAATGTTGAACTACGGAGGCTGCCTCAGGCTGTTCTCTTCACGGCACTGTTTTTTCTTTCGTGTTTGCTTTTCTTTTCTTTATTACTTCTTCTTTCTTCTCCATTCTCCAAGTCATGTCTTAAGCTGATAAGTAAATAACATGTACTGTATAAAAGCAGGTGATAAAGGGTAGCAGTGAGTTATAGGCTTGGATGCAATCCAAGTGGATTATTTTAATTCATTTTGAATACGTTTTGTTAAACGTCTTTTCATAGTTTTTTATCTTTGCTATTGTTCCTTATGAGAGATCTGCTTCAGTTGCACTGAGCAACATTCACGAGCTGCAGGTTTTCTTTTATTTCTGTCGGTTTATTCGATTTGAGGTCCTGCAGTTATATAAATAATTCGCTCCCCTCACTTTTGCACGTCGAGTCCATTGTTTGTTTTTTTTTGTTTGTTTGTTTGGGTTTTTTTTCATCACGTTCTATCGTGTGCTGTTTAGTTCATAGTTCAAACTTTGGAATTCTCATTTCCCAGTAATCCCAGTATCAGGACCAGTTTGCGTTTGGTTTGTTCATTTTTTTTTTTTTTTTTTTTTTTCTTTTTAAACAAATAAAGTAAGATCTTTTTGTACTATTACTTCTTGACTTCATTTATATTTATAGAAAATTCTTATTTATAGGAAATTTTACGGAAAACTTCTTTCCGTTTACAATTTTAACAACTAAACCGAACTTGGTTTCTTTCTGAAATATATTGTTTGCTCAACCCAAAAAGAAAATCAGTAGGAAATACTGGGTTTGTGTGTAGTGCCACATTGGCATGATGAGAACCTGTAGAGTACACAGACTTCACATTTTATCCCATAAGGCCTGGGCCATGCTCGTTTATCACCAGGAGCACTCTCTTATCAGTGACTCGTCTCCAGATTTGACGCCGGCAATGACACTTCGGTTTAGTTTTGAATGAGTCAGACATGACAAAGAGTAGTCTGTTATTCCCACGAGCCCCACGACAGGCAGTTAGTGCAGCGCCGGCAGGCTGCTCGGCCTGAAATGAAGCGGCTGTAGAAAGTCAGATAGGAGCGCTCGCTGCTGACAGATAAATTGCTGCTTTTGACAGGTTCACGATGGGATCCTGGGGCAGTCAGAGGGATTATCTGTGCTGGGCCGTGTCTCCATGGGCTTTCTTTGGGGGTCGTGGGTTTTTCTTTTTTATTGTTATTTTTGTGTTTTTACAGGTTCATAGAGTTCCATAAAGCAAATGTGTCCGTGTGTGTCCTTGTGTCTGTCTGTGCAAGTGCGTGTGTGAGAGAGGGGGTGGGGGGCAGAGAGAAAGAGAGAGAGAGAGACGGAGAGAACAAGAGCGAGAGAGCGGGAGGGAGAGCGAGACAGAGAGGAGAGAGAGCGCAAGAGAGAGAGCGCAAGAGAGAGAGCGCAAGAGAGAGAGCGCAAGAGAGAGAGCACAAGAGAGAGAGAGCGAGAGAGAGAGAGAGAGCGCACGTACTTCTGTTTACAAGCACTCCAGAGAAAAGGGGATGTTTTTTAAGAAACAGGTTTCCTGTCAGCCAGTTTGTCGTGCAGCACTTCAGGAGGAACAAAAAGCAACAGATTAGGAAAAACAACAAAAATAAACAGGTTGCTTTTCTTATTTTTGAATAAGAAATTCGTTTGAAATCAGCCAGCTATTTGCCAATCATATAACTGCATTAAAAAAGCAACAGATATGTAGAAATATCCAATATTTCCAAATATTAGGTAAGGTCTGAGATATGTGCAGATAGTGTGAGTTATACTGTAGATAGTGATGGATCTGTACGTCTTCTTCTTCTTCTTCTTCTTATTATTATTATCTTTTCAGCAGGTGTTTAATTGTCAGCTTCTGTTATGGATATCCCCAGTGATTTATAAAATACAGTCATGTCTCCAGTGAGTCTGGTGACATTTACTGCGTTTATATGTGTGTGTTTATTGCTGCTGTTGTTGTAAGCGGTGGCTCCTGGGCTCCTCTGCAGCTGATGGTGAGCATGCACGCAACAACTGATAGGAAGTCCACAGTAGTGACGGCTGACGTCTTCCTCGATTCTAACGCTTATCTCTGGCTAAATTTAGCCGTTGACTCATTTTGACAGTTAGTCATGTGGCATCGAGTCTCTCACTCTCACACATACACACACCCACACAAACACACACACACACACACACACACACACACAAACATTGCGTGCCACACTGTTTTGGGTGGGAAACTATGTGTGTCTGTGTCTAAATGTCATTCTTGGGAACTTTTGTCTTCTCACTTACCCTTGTGTTGTCATGTCTGATGTATGAAGCACAAGTCTGCTGTAAAACACCTCATTATGTTACATTTTGCCTGTTACAAACTCATCATCATCCTTTTTTATTCATCGACTGAAACCGTTCTTAACCTAGGATGGAAACAGGATGTAGTTTGCTTATCGTGTAGCACAAATTACTAGGAGTAAGGGTGCTTTCACACTTTTTTTTTTTTTCCCCCCACACTCATTGTTTGTCAGTGCAACGTTTACAGTTGTTCTGGTCATAGTGGAGTTTTTCTACAGATAAAGGTACAGAGTATGTTTTCATAAGCATAGATGTAGTAAAACATAAGATTTACTACATCTACACCACATGGCAGATGTTCTTGTCTAGAGCAACTTGATTTTATCTCCTTTTATACAATGAGCAATTGAGTTTTAAAGGCCTTGCTCAGGTTCCCAGCAGCGGCAGTTTGGTGGACCTGGGATTTGAGCTTGCAACCTTCTAATCAGCAGTCCAACACCTTAACCACTAAGCTGTCCCATTTACATCATACAAATTAAAAATTCTCATACAAAATTCATCATACAAATTCAATTCTTTCTTTCTTTCTCTTTCTTTCTTTCTTTCTTTCTTTCTTTCTTTCTTTCTTTCTTTCTTTCTTTCTTTCTTTCTTTCTTTCTTTCTTTCTTTCTTTCTTTCTTTCTTTCTTTCTTTCTTTCTTTCTTTCTTTCTTTCTTTCTTTCTTTCTTTCTTTCTTTCTTTCTTTCTTTCTTTCTTTCTTTCTTTCTTTCTTTCTTTCTTTCTTTCTTTCTTTCTTTCTTTCTTTCTTTCTTTCTTTCTTTCTTTCTTTCTTTCTTTCTTTCTTTCTTTCTTTCTTTCTTTCTTTCTTTCTTTCTTTCTTTCTTTCTTTCTTTCTTTCTTTCTTTCTTTCTTTCTTTCTTTCTTTCTTTCTTTCTTTCAAGTTTTATCCTGGTCTGAGTCAATGTGGATCTGAACAGTTTATTACAGGACACTCATTTAAAGCTCAGGGCAAATTTTGGGTAGTGAATCCACATGTTTTTGGGATGTGTGAGGAAGCCAGAGAACCCAGACGAAACCCCAGAGAGACGAGGTGAGAACACGTGATGCTCTACATAGACGTGAACCCAAGCTCAGGATTGAATCTGGGAACCTGAAGCTGTGAGGCAGTGCCTCTACCCACTGTGCCAACGTGCTGCCTTTAAAATCTTTCATTGTTAGAATCTTTACACATCAATAAAAGCAGGATGTGACTGAGCGATCTAAAGCATGTTATGAATCTGAGAAAAGCTTTATGTCACTTCCTGTAACTGTTTGAGCATGTAAACGGATCTGTAAGGACAAAGGAAGAGTGGTGAGCACTTGCACAACACATTGCAACTCCTGCTGCGAGTTGTGAGCGTGAGTCAGTGCCACTCGTTATCTCTTAAGCAGAAGAAAGATAAGATTTGTTCTAAACAAGCTGGGCTCTGCATTTCTTCTAGTCAAATCTTTCTTTGGAAGTTTTATTTAGAATCACTCATGGGTTTGCTTTGTGTTGTATTTAAGATTTTAACACAATAATTGGAGGAATTATACCGTATATCATAAATATTCACAAAATTGCTCTGTGATTAAAACAAAAAAAAAAACTGTGTAATATTGTTTACACACTAAAAAACATGGGACTGCATAAATATTTGCACCGTCGATGTGACCTCACAAAACACAAATACAAACATACCGTAAAGCATCATCAAGAAAGCAAAGCACTCACAAGGATTATTTATATTAGGTATAAATATGAAACATCAGGGTTAGAAGAATACAGAAGCAGCTATGATATCATATCCTGGCACATAACTGCTAAAGCTTGTATGTGTACTTAGACTTTTATGTCTTATCTTTTCTGATTTTGTCTACATGCCAGTGTCTAATCCTGCATGTTTTACCATGACAACTCGCTCACGTGACTTGTGGTCTTGTATTGTAACCGCTATCTCCGTCACTTGTGGGTACGTTTATTTCCCCCCTTCTATACGAGTGTGTATGTGACACACACTATAAAATACATTATACATTACCATGTTTTATCATGTGCAACATATTTTATTGAAAAAAAAAAACAAACAAGACCACAGCTTTAATAAGGATTAAAATGCAGGTACTTCATTCATATGGTGTTAAATGAAATGTTGCTTGTCACTGTTTTGCCAGAAGCGTGCTTAGTACACTTACATACAAAACAAGCAGTTGAGCTTGTCGTGTTGAGTGAAACGAAGTGTTAAGCATGCGTGTGTGTGTGTGTGTGTTTGTGTATTGCCTAAATCTCTTCAGATCAACTTGGACTCGATTCCATGGAGAGACTCCAGTGAGATTAAGCCATGCATCAATTACAGCTTAGCTGTGAGATTTAACTATGCCACAGTTTCAGGTGACAGCAGTATCATGTATACAATGTTAAGACCATGATCAAATGTTTTCAGTGTTAATGAATATAATTTACGCTTAATCAGAGGAAACAAAAAAGAGGGTCCTTGTTGGGAATGAATGTTGTGTTTAAAGCATGGGATCATTTTATCCAGAGGTGTTTTTAGTAATATGTATAGGTGAAAATATTTTTTTATTGTTGTCAAGCCCTGAAATGAAATCTTGTGCTTCTAGTTAAGACGTGTCCACTTTTGATAACCGCTCTTGTGTCTGTATCATGTACCATGTTTTTGTGTCAGACAGACGGTCAGACGGAGTGCTTTTGTTGTGGAAACATCAGAAAGGTTCCGCTGTCTGGTTGTCAGTCACACGCTTTGCCTGCTGCCCCCATCTCACCTTGCGTGCATGAAAGGGCCCAAATATTGTAGTGGGTGTGTGTGTGTGGGTGTGTGTGTGTGTGTGTGTTTATTGTCTTGGTTGGATCTAGTCCTTATTTCCTGTTCTTATTTTTGTCTTGTTTTTTTTTTTCAGCAACACCGAAACCAAAGGAACCAATGGCCGTTTTGGTTGCGCTTGGCCTCGGCGCTGTACGCTCTCCTATTCGAAGACGAGCCAGCGGTTCACAGGAGGAGACGGGAGGATCGCAGGTGAGACGGCAGCCATGATGAGATCCGCCGCGCCTGCTTAATGGCACTGTTTGACTTTCAACACGGGTTTTTAGGGGGAGAAAATGATAAGGAAGACTGTCTCTGCTGGACGGGGACCTCCTTTTTCTCCCCCCCTCAAGAAGATGCCATGGTGTTTATGAGATTATTTTCATACAAGACTTTGAGGTATTTTGTAAAATATTTTGTCTTTGAAATTCGCTTGCACTTCCATATGTGTACATTAGCAAACTTTCGTCCTGGGAATTCCTTATCGTCTCCAGCCACTGCAGAAAGACTGTTGAATACAGAATGTGGACTGAAGAGAAGAAAAGGCTTTTTTTTTAATTTTTTTTTTTTTTTTTTTTGTTGTTTGTTGTTTTTTTTTTTCTCCCAAAATCTTCCAGGACCTCAATCAGCTTGAGTAATCTCCCAAAGAGATTTTCGTATGTCTGCCTTTCATAAATGTTTTTTCATAAATGTTTTTAAAGGATTTTTTTTTTTAAAACTACAACAACCCCCCCCCCCCACCACCACCACCACCACCACCACCAACACACCCACACACACCCACACACACACCCACACACACACACAAAGCAATTACCACGAATAGGAAGTCGGCAGGCCTCTACTACTTGAATTTGGTGTGTCTGTTGATAAGCTTGTCAATAATCAGCAAGCGAAATCACCAAAAAGTTCGATGCCTAGAGGCAACACGTGTCATCATCTCCAGTTAAGCCTGAAGAACAAGAGTGCAGTGCCTATTATGAAACAAACATCTTTTTAAAAAAAAAAAAAAAAAAAACCTCAAACCACCTTCCTCAAATTTTCAGTGAGGGTTTCAGGAACCCTAATTGCTTCCAATGCTGTTTTTTCACTGTCAAAGAAAATTCACTGTGGGTATTAATTTGTAAGTTTAACACCAAAAAAACCTCAGTACTGGTCATCACCACATGTGTTCAGGTTGATTTAAAAAAAAAGAAAAAAAAAAAGAAAGAAAGAAATCACTGATTTTCTACTGAACGTTTTATATACCACTGGTCCTCTTGGTTGGCTTTTGAACATCATTGTGGCCACTCGTTTTCTCAGCTACAGACCAATAACTGTGTCTGTGAAGTGACTGCATTTCTCCTCTCAGGATACTCGCGTGTTTATTTCCGGCATTATTCATAAGTTGTATTTGTGCTTTTTATACTTTCCAGATGTTTGTTTTAATGGAGTAAATGTTTTTTTTTTTTTTTTTTTTTTTTTTTTTTTTTTTTTTTTTTTTTTTTTATTAAATAACCACTACTTTTTTCCTATTTTAGATAATTACATTCTTCTGTTTATTGTTAGTAAGACTGTAACTGCCTTTGAAGACACTGAGTGATTCTTAATGCTGTTTTTTGCTTGTAGAGCTTTTTTTTATTTAGTTTTAAATTTTTTTAAGGAGTGACATATATATAATTTTTTTTTTTTTATCAATTTCCAACCTTAACTGTTTGTACACACATTAACATAGCAGATACGTTTATAAAGTGAAGAAAGTGAAGGTTAGAGTTGGATGAAAGACACCAGATGGTTTAATTTTAGAACATTAAAGAAACGCTTTAAGACTGAAACTCTGATAAGTGAATTAAAATCTAGTCAGAATTTGCCTTATCGAATTGCATATAGAATAGTTTCACAAAAAGATAATTGCTTAACTGTATTAACTGTGGTCCTATGATTACACAGGTACACAGGCATGGTACAAAACGTCTCAGTGAGAGAGTGAGAGAGAGTCATAGAGTGAATAAGTGACTGAGTGAGTGAGTGTCAGTGAGTGAGTGAGTGTCAGTGAGTGAGTGAGTGTCAGTGAGTGAGTGAGTGTCAGTGAGTGAGTGAGTGTCAGTGAGTGAGTGAGTGTCAGTGCGTGAGTGTCAGTGCGTGAGTGTCAGTGCGTGAGTGTCAGTGCGTGAGTGTCAGTGCGTGAGACGGTGAGTGAGTGAGACGGTGAGTGAGTGAGACGGTGAGTGAGTGAGACGGTGAGTGAGTGAGACGGTGAGTGAGTGAGACGGTGAGTGAGTGAGTGAGACGGTGAGTGAGTGAGTGAGACGGTGAGTGAGTGAGACGGTGAGTGAGTGAGACGGTGAGTGAGTGTCAGTGAGTGTCGGTGAGTGAGTGTCGGTGAGTGAGTGAGACGGTGAGTGAGTGAGACGGTGAGTGAGTGAGACGGTGAGTGAGTGAGACGGTGAGTGAGTGTCAGTGAGTGAGACGGTGAGTGAGTGAGACGGTGAGTGAGTGAGACGGTGAGTGAGTGTCAGTGAGTGTCAGTGAGTGTCAGTGAGTGACAGTGAGTGAGTGTCAGTGAGACAGTGAGTGAGTGTCAGTGAGACAGTGAGTGAGTGTCAGTGAGACAGTCAGTGAGTGTGAGTGAGTGAGTGTCAGTGAGACAGTCAGTGAGTGAGTGAGTGTCAGTGAGTGAGTGAGTGTCAGTGAGTGAGTGAGTGTCAGTGAGTGAGTGAGTGTCAGTGAGTGTCAGTGAGTGAGTGAGTGTCAGTGAGTGTCAGTGAGTGTCAGAGCGAGTGAGAGAGCGAGTGAGAGAGCGAGTGAGAGAGCGAGTGAGAGAGAGAGCGAGTGAGAGAGCGAGTGAGAGAGCGAGTGAGAGAGCGAGTGAGTGAGAGAGCGAGTGAGCGAGCGAGTGAGAGAGCGAGTGAGAGAGCGAGTGAGAGAGCGAGTGAGAGAGCGAGTGAGAGAGCGAGTGAGAGAGCGAGTGAGAGAGCGAGTGAGAGAGCGAGTGAGCAAGCATCAGTGAGTGCGTGTGGGGCACAGGCTACTTTTCAAGCATGGTGAATGTCCAAAGAAATGCTGACTGTTTGTTTCCTGCGGATTGTGAACGCTGAGCCAGTGACTGTAGCCCTCACAACTCAGTAGCTACTTTTCTCACTTCCCCTAGTCTCCATCAGTAAATGTTCACTCCTTAAACTTTTTGGTTTGCTAATTTTCTTTCTTTGTTTTGTAATTTATATTTTTGTCCTTTTTATTTATTTCTTTGTATATTGATTCATTGCTACTGTTTAGGTTGTGTGCAATTTCTTTCCTGTGTGTTTCCTGCCACTTTTTTTTTGCTCTGTATTGTCTACTTCCTCACCCTGTGGATTAAGGAGGTGAGAGGTTAGTTATTTTTCGATGTTGTTTCATTGTGAAAATCCTGAATTCCTTTTAACATTAAGATTATAAAAAGTGAACCAAAAGAAGTCCATATATAAATTACAATCAGCGTAGTTCTACACGACTGAATATTGCAGATTGGCTTGATTGTGTTATGATCTATGAAGGGAGATGGATTTTTAATCCAGTTATTTTGAATGACTCTGTTGTCAAGTTTTTCTGAAGCACATGAAAGGTAATGACAAAAATAGGAAGGAAATGTAACATTATTGAGTCTATTGACTGAAGAAATCCAGTGGCAGTGAAGGATTGTGAAGTTACCAAATCCAGATGGATGACAAACTAATGATAAAAAAAATAGTCTGTTATGCTCTAGGGGAATTTTGCTGGCCACTTGTCCCCTTAGGAGGGAACATACAGCGATCAGCCATGACATTAAAACCCCCGTCCTGGTGTTGTACAGGTCCCCCTTGTGCTGTCAAAACAGCTCTGATCCGTCAAGGCATGGACTCCACAACACCACTGAAGGTGTGCTGTCATATCTGGCACAAAGATGTTCAAGTCCTGTAAGTTGTGAGGTGGTGCCTCAATGGATCAGACTTGTTTGTCCAGCATGTTCCACAGATGTTTAATTGGGCTGAGAGCTGTGAAATTTGCAGAATAAGTATAACCGCTTGAACTCTGTGTCATGTTCCAGTGAACCTTGGGTACCCAAGTCCCTGTCACTGGTTCAGTGGTTTTCTTTCCTTGGAACACTTTTGGTCGCTACTAACCACTGTTGTTTTGGAGATGCATCTAGCTCCGTCACTCAGATCCTTATGCTTGCCCATTTTTTTAAAAAATTATCTTATATCGTCACTTGCTTTCTTATCTATCCTACCCCTTGCCCATGCCGTTGTAATGAGACAATCATTATTCGTTATTCACAAACGTTATTCACGTCACCGCTCTATGGATTTGATGTCATGGCTGATTGTCATACCTACTTGGAAAAATAGAAATAAAGTGCATTGATGCTTTTCTGGTGGCCCATAACCTTTAATTTGTTACCTGTCTACGGTATAATTGCATATGCATTATCATGATTATTTGGCACAAAAAATCCCTAAAGAAATGTAACAGTGAATAAAAGCTTGTGGTCACTGTTCTCATTGACCTCAGTGTCGTGATGCTCACCGTCTCCTACCAGGTTTCAAATGTTTAATATAATATTACATTTGTAAATATTTCTCAATGACGAAAACAGGGTAGGAAAGATTGATCAAGACACTGGGCCATGTTAATGAGTTTGCTCTTTATCTTCACTGTATCCACTTTTTTTCACATGCACTGGAAAATATTTTGTAATATTTTTGCCCAATTTTTTTTTTTTTTTTTTTTTTTTTTTTTTCTTTCCTCCCTCCCCATCCCTCATTTACCGTCAATAATCCAGTGTTGTACCAAGTTTTCTGTCCTGGCATTCTCCTAATATACAGTACTTCAGGTGAAGGGCATGAGTAACTAGATACAGTAGATTTTGCTTTTCATTTAACAGATTTCAAGCACACCATGGTGCCCAGTATTAGTTTGATAAGTGGTTTGTACAGAGGACGAACGAGGATCGAAGCCACCAATTTCGGCTGTTCTTAGACGCTCTGTGTTCAAGAAACTCTTTCGCAGTATCCAGCAGTATCGTGAAATGTATTTTGATCTCCGAAATTTTGGTATCCGATTTCCAAAGTTAGGTATAGTGAAGTTTGAGGTATTATACTTTTCTTCTGAGTTTCTTATTTTGTTTTTAAAAACAACCACAGCATAATTTTTATTTATCAATTGGCTTTTGGAATGAACTACACTGTTTTATTTTTAATTGCCAGAAACCTGATATTAATGCAGTTATTGTAAAGTTTTATGATTATAGAGATGCCTAAAAGCCTTTTAGTTCAAAAGTGAAAACGAAAGTCTTGAGGCTCACAATTCTCTGTATACCAAGAAATGGGACCCAGCAAAAATGTAGCATTTGTTGTAAACATTGAACTGTGTGTCTTCAAGACTGTACTGTGCACTCTGGAACTTCTTGTTTGCTTAAGTTTTGATACAGTATAGAAGTTTTAGACAATGTTATATAGTGCAATATGCTGTATATAAGGGCTTTGCCTTACAAAAAATGATTTCTGCCTTTTTTTTTTTTCATTGGTACATTTTTTTCATTAAAATTGTATTAAAGCCTGGAATGCTCTGGGATGTGTTTATTATTAAATGGACACTGGTTAAACTTTTGAGTAAAATAACTTAAGGGTGTTTATTGGAGTCAAGCTGTGCTCAGGCAGAATGCATTGTTCTGTCTCTTTCTCTCTTATATATCCTCATGAATCAGTGAGTCGAGGTCTATCCAGCTGCTTCCCTCTCCTACTGCGAGGTCATTAATTCAGTGGGCCATGCTATGCTTCCTGCTCACACTAATGACTGCCTGTCCACACACACACACACACACACACACACACACACACACACACACACACACACACACACACACTTACATCTATAAATGTTCTAGTCTACTACACCAGTGCCGGAAAAGTTGAACCAAAGTAAGATCTTTGTTAACAGACACAGTTTCATAGAAAAGCAGAAAACCCCAGCCTTTCCTTTTAGTCATCGAGTTACCTTAAGCAGAATACTTTCACTCACTGACATTAATACATCGCTTTATCCTGGTTAGGGTTGCTGTGGATCTGGAGTGTATCCCTGAAAAACTCAATGCAAGCTGGGAATTTTCTCTGAATCCATTGCAGGCCAACATGCACATGTTCACACACTCGTTTACCTTTTAAAATGATAGGAAAGAAGTAGTCAGACGTTTACTTTCTTACTTAATATACTGTACTTCCAGTGCATATATTCACTTGAAATTTAAACATATAGCCTATTGAGTTCATAAACATAAAAAAGTTACAGTTCAAAAATAAATTATGGGAAAAAAAATTTAATACACCAGAAATGAATTACAACGGATGTATTATTTAATGTCTTCATATAATAATTTATTTAATAATGTAATCGTTTGTAACTACATTTTGTAAAGCTGTTATTGGTAATTACATCAGCTCTTATCAAGTTATCAGCTCTTTGAATTTCTTTTTAATGGGATTCAGGTCATAAGATGCATCACCATCACCTTTTTTTTTAGTAAGGAGAACGTACAGAATATGTTGTATGTTTTGAGGTGTTTCTTGGCAGATGAAATTTAATTTTTTTCCTTCATAGCATAAAGAATTAATGCTTAATGTACAAATGTTTAATCGCTTTGCTTTTTTTTTATAGCACAGAAGTTTTGCATTGCTTATTGTGCTCTGTGTAACTTGTTTCTGCTGCTTTCAGGCGATCCTGCAACTTTTTTCAAGGACTGCTGGCTTCTCTACAACCTTCTTCATTACTATTCTGAGAGTGTGCCATGAACTCTTAAGTGACTCATCTGTCCAGAGGCGATTAGTTGTGGTTCCATGAACTTTTTACCTGCGTAATATCCGACGTATTCAACTGGCAGGAACGTTTATCCCTTTTATGTTCATCTGTGGACCCTTTGGTACTGTTAAAATATATAATAATTTACAAAAAAGAAAAAAAAAATACAATTATATAAATAACAAAATAATAAAATTATATAAACAATGATTTATATTAATATTAAAATTTATAAAAATCAATTCCAAACAACAATGAAAGTGTGTGTGTGCCCTGCAATGGGTTGGCACTCCTTCCAGGGTGTATCCTGCCTTGATGCCCGATGGTAGTTCGGATAAGCGGTAGAAAATGAGTGAGTGAGTGAGAATTCCAAACAATATATATATATATATATATATATATATATATATATATATATATATATAACATTTGTGACTACTGTTGGCATTTACTAGCTCACATTTAATAATGAATGTAGTATTCATTTATGTGACAGAATAATTTGTGTACCAAAACATACTTTAATAAAGGTCCTGATGCCATAAATGTTTCAATTAATGTTTATAATTTAGAACTTATTTATCAAATAAAGGTTATGAACAACAATAGAAACATGACAAACAAAAGATTACTGCAGTCACTGGTTTTGGTTATGAAATACAGCTTTCTAATTGCATCTGCAAATGTGGATGATTTACAAGAAATGCATAACACTTAAAGTAAAAATATAAAACGGGTCAATTTGACCCGAACAGCACATAAGTTAAGCAATGGATTTCTGTTAGCTTGTTTCTTTGAAGTGTTTTCTTTAATAATGTTCTTTTCTTATCCAATGATTGCTACTCTGCTATTGCTAATATTTTCCGTGTTAAGAAATGAAGTAAAAGGATTAAATTTGCAAACAGCTTTAAATATTGGGAGCAATAAACAGGTGCCACCTTTGCAATGAGAACCATTGCATGACCAAATGAAAGTACATGTTCAAGCATGTCTGAAAATGATGCAAGATATTTTCTACGTTTAATAAAAAATGATGCAAGATATTTTCTATGTTTTATTTATTTATTTTTTAAAGACATAATGTATCTTTCTTATTATGCACTGTGGAACATCATATATCCATCGCAATAAACAGATGTGCTCAGTAGGCATTTTATTCCTGCTGTCAGCTACTCTTTCGATCCTCCATGTTCCCTGACTGACCTGTTTTGCCACTTCTAGGCTGAGAACTTCTTTAGCCTGAAGCATTAAATGTACACCCAGTTCAAGCTATAAACACAAAGCTCTGTGTTGTAGGACAGTGAACTTGGCTTTTTCAGCTTTAAAAACAGAAATCGCTTTCAGATGTTTCCACTGGCTCCCTTCCCCCTTCACCATTTCTGTTGTATGGAGAGTATTTACCTTCACTGCTTAGCAATTTATGTGTCATGGGTCAGGGTATCTCCTTTATTTACAATATCTTACATCACCAGCATCTAAAGCATATATAATATAAATAAAATTGTAAGATAATTTCTTGGAAAAGTATTTATTTTACTTTGCTACTATCAGGTATAAATGATATGCCTTAAGTACATGGGATTGTTTATCAGAGCAATTTAGCTTATCTTATTTTTCAAGATAGATGTTTTGGTAAACATTTAAAGAGGGCCATGCTGACCTGCAGAATACGAAAGTTGAAATGTAAATGCAGTGCTGTTAATGCTCTAGGATGTTCAAGCTGCCACTGTTGGGCCCTTGAGCAAGGCCCTTAACCCTCACTGCTCCAGGGCTATCATGGCTGACCCTGTGCTCTGACCCCAACCTCCAAAGTTGTGATATGAAAAGAAAGAATTTCTGTGCTGTAATGTTTATGTGAGAAATAAAGGCTTCTATTCTATTCTTTAATATCAGAAAGCCTGGGCTAGTTTCATGTTGATGATCACAACAGGTAGTGCTCAAAGTCATGTATACCTGTATTTTAGTTTTTCAGTCAGATTTCAGCAGAGTAGACATTTTGTAAAAGATATTTTTGCACGCTCAGGCATATCTAAAAGTGTAATGTTCAGAAAAGAGTGGAACAGGAGAGATGAATGACCGTAATGAATCAATGTTGCCTACAGTGTGAGTGTAGAATAAATTGAAGCACACCAGCTGGTGGTTTAGAGAACACTTGGAATAAGAGCATACTCGCAACCAAGTCAAGCCATAAAAGCAGAGATGATGATCACAGTTGAATCCCTTGGGCAATGTAGTTGTGGTACTAAAGCTGAATTAAGGCAGAAGAGAGGAGGAGGAGGAGGAGAAGGAGGAGGAGGAGGAGGGGGAAGAGCTGAACTCAGAGCCAGTCCCAGCTCCACAACCTTGCTTGCTTCAGCACTTTTCTCAGAGACGCGAGAGACTTGGCAGCCTCTGGCTGACAAACAATAGACCCTCTGTTCCTGGGCTTCTCAATGTTTGAAAGAGACACCCATTAGCCCCACTCTCTATCTCTGAGGTCAGGATTGAGGGTCACCAGCAAGTAAGGCTCTTGTTTATATCTGGAAAGCCAATCAACACACTCTGGTGCTCTGGTTAACCCTTTCCTTCCTTTTCAGGGTTCTGGAGAAGTTGATGCAGAATATAGAGCATACTGATTACAGTTACACTTAATTAGAATATTATTATTTTTTATCGAGTCATTCTAAGGCTACATTTGTGCTGCTTTGTAAGTGGTATTTTATAAATTGTAATAACACCCACCTTAACACATTTGATGTGTGAAGTGAAAAAAAAAACATATATTTTCCCCAAAAGCATGACTTTAGTTGGTGTTGAATGAACACTTAAAGCTCAGTAGAATCTGCTTTAACCACACTTTTACCATTACTGGTCTGAATAGCTTTTGGTACTGTTTATTATTGTGAGCTTTAAACTTTCAGGCAGAATTTTG
This sequence comes from Tachysurus vachellii, assembly GCF_030014155.1. NCBI lineage: Eukaryota > Metazoa > Chordata > Actinopteri > Siluriformes > Bagridae > Tachysurus > Tachysurus vachellii. Next base: position 20,835,179 of record NC_083469.1, read on the forward strand.
GACTGAAACTGCAGAAACCAAAAGAGACAATAGTGACTAGTGTTAATAGTAATGTTAGCTACAGGATACATGGCTAATGTTACTAATAACTCAAATGTTCATGATTATAGTAAGATTAGTATGAAAAATACACTGAACACAATTATAAATGCAACACTTTTGCTTTTGCCCCCATTTTTCATGAGCTGAGCTCAAAGATCTAAGACTTTTTCTATGTACACAAAAGGCCTATTTTTCTCAAATATTGTTCACAAATATATCTAAAGCTGTGTTAATGAGCACTTCTCCTTTGCTGAGATAATTCATCCACCTCACAGGTTTGGCATATCAAAATGCTGATTATTGCACAGGTGTGCCTTAGGCTGGCCACAATAAAAGGCCACTCTAAAATGTGCAGTTTTACTGTATTGGGTGGTCTGGCGGGGTCCGAAAACCAGTCGGTATCTGGGGTGACCACCATTTGCCTCACGCAGTGCAACACATCTCCTTCGCCTAGAGCTGATCAGGTTGTTGATTGTGGCCTGTAGAATGTTGGACCACTCTTCTTCAATGGCTGTTAGAAGTTGCTGGATATTGGCAGGAACTGGAACCTGTTGTCGCATACGCCGATCCAGTGCATCCCAAACATGCTCAATGGGTGACATGTCCGGTGAGTATGCTGGCCATGCAAGAACTGGGATGTTTTCATCTTCCAGGAATTATGTACAGATCCTTGCAACATGGGGCCGTGCATTATCATGCTGCAACAATAGGTGATGATCCTCAGGATCTCGTCACGGTATCTCTGTGCATTCAAAATTCCATCAATAAAATGCACCTGTGTTCGTTGTCCATAACATACGCCTGCTCATATCATAACCCCACCACCACCATGGGCCACTCGATCCACAACATTGACATCAGCAAACCTCTCACCCACATGAAGCCATACATGCTGTCTGCCATCTGCCCTGTACAGTGAAAACCGGGATTCGAGATTTTGTGTAGAAATTCTTTGGTTATGCAAATCAATTGTTGCAGCAGTTGTCCAGGTGGCTGGTCTCAGACGATCTTGGAGGTGAATATGCTGGATGTGGAGGTCCTGGGCTGGTGTGGTTACACGTGGTCTGCATTTGTGAGACTGATTGGATGTACTGCCAAATTCTCTGAAACACCTTTGGAGATGGCTTATGGTAGAGAAATGAACATTCAATGCACGGGCAACAGCACTGGTGGACATTCCTGCAGTTAGCATGCCAATTGCATGCTCCCTCAAAACTTGCGACATCTGTGGCATTGTGCTGTGTTATTAAAAACTGCACATTTTAGAGTGCCATTTTATTGTGGCCAGCCTAAGGCACACCTGTGCAATAATCAGCATCTTGATATGCCAGACCTGTGAGGTGGATGGATTATTTTGTCAGAAGAGAAGTGCTCACTAACACAGATTTAGACAGATTTGTGAACAATATTTGAGAGAAATAGGCATTTTGTGTACATAGAAAAAGTCTTAGATCTTTGAGTTCAGCTCATGAAAAAATGGGGCAAAATCAAAAGTGTTGCATTTATAATTGTGTTCAGTATATTTTAGATTTAACCAAGTACTGTGTATGTATATTGATCTACAAGGTCACTACATGATATCAGTGGAGGAAAACATTTCCTAACACATTCCTCCAAAACACCCCAAAGTGGTTCAATATTATGCAGATCTGGTGACTGTACAGGCCATAGGAGATGTTCACTTCCATGGTCATCAAGCCACTCTGTCACCAGGCTTGCTGTGTGTATTGGTGCATTATCATCAGGATACAATGTTTGAAGCGCAAATCCAACACAAGTAGTGGGAATGCCATGATATTACAGCCCAAACTATCACTGATCCAACCCTGTGTTTCATGCTGGACAAGCACCAATCCAAGCTTAATTGAGGTTTCTTCACACTTTAACACTTCCAGATTTGGGAAAGACAGCAAAGGTGGATGTATTAGAGAAAAATACGTTTCACATCGTCCACCCCTAGGAAAAACTTCCTGAGACAATATGAAGAAGAAGACTTGAACCTATCCTTATCTGGGTGACATCAGAGCATGTGATTATGAATCTTTTCCTTTTTATAATTGTAGCTTTTATTAAACTGCTATACACCTGTCTCTTTTGAGCCTGTGTGTTCTACCGTTGTTGTGTCTTCCTGCCCTGCATTGCTCTGTCTGACCCGTGGCTCTGATTATTGGACTTTTTTGATTTCTGTCTGCTCTGCATTGCCCTGTTTGTCTGTGTTTTTTATTATTTGACTGTTTTGACACTGACTTCTGCCTGGCCCACCTTGTCCTGTTTACTTGTGTCTTGGCTTATTGGACTGTTTGTTACGTTGAACTCTGCCTTCCCCGTACTGTGCCTGTTCCCATTAAAGACTCTGAATTTGAACCCTTTCAGCATCCTGCATTTGGATCCTTGTCTGCCAGTTCTGAGAGAGACTAAAAGAGAGAGACAGAAGGTGATACAGACCTGAAGACTTTCTGGGACATAAAGCGTTCAGCTACTCCACCATCAACAAACCTGCATGAACGTCTAAACATTCATTTGAACCCACATCCAACCCCCCCACTCCAGTAAGCAGTGAAGGAACTGGTAGTTAAGAAGACCACCCCAAGTGGATGAGTTGAATTTTTTAGGTTGATTGGATGTTCTCACCTTGAGCTTCTCACCTATAGCTAAGTGCAAAGAATTAAGTACAGAATATTTTCTGGGTAAAAAAGGAAATTGTAACTCTATGCACAAAAATCAAATGTGGGTATAGCTATGGCAAGACAACAATCTACAATCAAAATCAACAAAAAAATACTTCTATAATGACCTTCTAGGTCTTAATTGCCTGCTTTGAAGTGGGCAGTGTATGAAATCTAGCAAAGTTATTCCAGATATTTCAAGACCAATAGACAAAAATTGGCAAAGCAATCTGGTGGTATTAGAACAGAAATAAAAAGTTCACGATGCAAAAAATCAGATACTGCAGATAGAGGTATCCATGCCACATATGGTCACAGACATCACGCTTTTAATTCATGAGATGTTTGATGTCTGTGACCATATGTGGCATGGATGTTAGTACAAGATGGGCTGGTCTAAATATTTCAGAAGCTGCTAACCTTATGTGAATTTCACACATAACAGTATAAAGGTTTTACAAAAACTTTGTAAAAATAAATAAATAAATAAACTTTGCATGACTGACAGTTCTTTTGTGTGCAAACGTATCGTTAAGAAAGGCCAGAGGAGGAGAATCAGTCTGGCTTCCAGAAAGAATATAACCTTATTATCCTCAAATAAGCAGTCTTTGCAGCCACGGTGAGCAGAAAAGCATCTCAGCATACACAAAGCATCGATCCTTGAGGTGGATGGCCCATAACATTAAAGCACCATGTTTGGTTCCAATCCTGTCAGCCATGAACAGGAATTTGAGGCCATATGAGCAAATGCTCATCAAAACTGGACTGCTAAACATTAGGGAAATCATCCTGTTTTTTTTTCCCCAAATTTGAACTAAATTATATTTCTTCTTTATTTTTTTTTTCTTAAAACATATTCATTGTACATTTGTGTCACATGAACATTGCAGGAAACAGTCGCTAATAAGTAAATGCAGTGTCTATCAGTAAGTCTTCCTAAAGTGCAAACTGGAACTGGAAATTGGATTTACACCTCCCACAGTGAGTAAGCCATGATGTACACCCAAAAACACCACTAGCAGCAGCTAAACAGTTTCAGGCTGTGCAACTATTGCTTAATTACAGGTTGGAAGAGCTTGAACATATAATTAACCTTAAAGAGTCATTCTGCACTTTCAAAGTGTTAAATAAAGCACTGACTTTATGATGAAGCCTTTTCATTTCTGAAATAGTCGCTAGGTTGCGCCTATTTCTTAATAAATTACGTAACTCTCTTGTCTGCTTAAAGGAAGCACATCTAGTTAAACATAATAAGTGTGGGAGGTTTGTAAGCCCTTCATGGTGCACAAAGTTCATAGTTAAGAAAACACAAGAAATTTTAACCTCAATCAAAATATAGACACTTCCTGGAAATAATTGATAATTTAATAATAAAAAAAGATATGTATAGCATTTAACATTTAGAAAAGCTTGACTTAAAATATGTTATCAGCCTTGACTCTGGCCCTGAGTCAGACACAAGACACCAGACAGACAGAAGGTGGTTCCTAAACTGTGGTACTTTGTAAGAGAGCTTTACTGTGGGACATATTCATTGTATATCTGTCCCTTGCTATAGCCTTTAATATACAATGTGAGGTACCAACAAATAGAAGATTAAAGTAGACATGGTTCATCATAAAAGTCCAGAGGTTCACTTAGGTACCAGAGCACAAAACCATCCATTGCTTTATTGGTCAATAGTACAACCCCAAATCAGAAAAAGTTGGGACACTATGGAAAACACAAATAAAAAAAAGAAAGTAGTGATTTCTAAATTTACTTTGACTTGTATTTCATTGCAGACAATACAACAGCGATGACGATGACGACAATGACGATTCTTGATGCAGTGCCGCACTGAAATTCCTCCACATTCCTTGAATCATTTAATTATGTTATGCACTGTTGAAGGTGAAATAAGCAAATGTCTTCCTATTTTTCTTTGAGAAACACTGGTTTTAAACATTTCAATAATTTTCTCACGTATTTGTTGGCAAACTGGAGATCCTCGGCCCATCTTTGCTCCCAAAGAACTAGACCTTGCTTGGATGCTGCTATTGTAACAAATCATAATTACAATCACCTGTTGACATCACTTGTTTCAAATCACATCATTATTTAACCAATTTACCTGATTACTAGGCCTAAATTGCTCCTATCCCAACCTTTTTTGGAATGTGTTGCAGGTCTGAATGACAGGAAAGGATGTATATTTACAAATGAAATTAAGCTGACCAGACAAAACATGAAATATTTTGTTTTCACATTGTCTGCAATAAAATACAAGTCAAAGTAAATTTAGAAATCTACTACTTTCTTGTTTATTTGTGTTTTCCATACTCACTCACTCACTCACTCATTTTCTACCGCTTATCTGAACTACCTCGGGTCACGGGGAGCCTGTGCCTATCTCAGGCGTCATCGGGCATCAAGGCAGGATACACCCTGGACTGAGTGCCAAACCATCGCCGGGCATACACACACACTCATTCACTCACACAATCACACACTACGGACAATTTTCCAGAGATGCCAATCAACCTACCATGCATGTCTTTGGACCTGGGGAGGAAACCGGAGTACCCAGAGGAAACCCCCGAGGCACGGGGAGAACATGCAAACTCCACACACACAAGGCGGAGGCGGGAATCGAACCCCCAACCATGGAGGTGTGAGGCGAACGTGCTAACCACTAAGCCACCGTGCCCCCATTTTCCATACTGTCCTAACTTTTTCTGATTTGGAGTTGTACTATTTTATTATTGTATATAAGTGGAAATAGTAGTGACATTCTTCTGTATTTATCTTTAATATTTCTGAGATAACACATGTTGACCATGCACTATGATCCTACTACAAGAAATTCTCTTTTGTTAGTGGATGCTAACACCATATTTACAAATAGTTTCACCAAGAGGTGCAACAGAAAAAAGCAGTGGGCTTAAAACAGAACCTTGTGTAACACCAGGCTTTACCTAAGTATGCATAGACAAGTCATCAATTACAGCTAAAATTTGATAACACTCACTCACTCACTCACTCACTCATTTTCTACCACTTATCCGAACTACCTCGGGTCAAGGGGAGCCTGTGCCTATCTCAGGCGTCATCGGGCATCAAGGCAGGATACACCCTGGACGGAATCGCATCCATCGCAGGGCACACACACACACTCTCATTCACTCACGCAATCAAATTGATAACAATCAGTCAAAAAAGACCTGAGCCAGGAGAGGGCCCTTAGCTCAAAGACCATTTTCTAGTCCATCAAGGAGAATAAAAGGATCAGTGGTGTGAAAAGATGTGACAATGGGTCAACCCAATTAAGGATTCACAATCCTTATCACAGGCCAGTGGTAGGTCATTTACCACTTTAATCAGTGCCGTCTCTTTTTATTTTATTAATGTTATTCCTATGTATGTGAGCATACCTGCATGTGATACAACATTTCTAGGATCTGGGAAATAAAAAGAGAGTTTTGATGTGGGCCTAATTGGACAGCTGACAATGCGGTCAGTTGTTTAATCAGCATTTTGATATCTAAAAGTTTAAAATATGTAGATGGTTAGTCAAAGAACCAGGTTTAAGATTAAATCTGCAAATTTACAAAGGAATTCTGAATATGGCTCTAAGTGTCTGTAAATTATAATTAGCAGAATTAGCAGTAGACTTTTTTCTGCTTACATTTGTTATGTTAGTATAAACAATGAATTCTGTATAACACAGTTCACTGAACTCCTTATCAGTAATAGTCTAATCAAAAGGTTGTTCATTCAATTTGATCAAATTTTATGTTAATTAGTTTACTAAAGCAAACTTTTAGTGGGTTTCTATATTTTTTGTTTAGCTCTTGGAGCAGACACAGTTACAATATGGTAAAACCCGAGTGAGGACTCTAGCTGACTCTATTTCATCTAGCTAATGATAATTTTAATCACTTCAATTCAAATTTATTAACAGTGGACATTATCTCAAAGCAGCTTTACAGAACATAAGAAATGTATTACAAAAATATTACACAAAGATTAATATTATAAAAAAGTTCAAGATTAGTATTAGACATATTTAAATGTGTTTGTATTTATCCCCAGTGAGCAAGCCAGAGGTGACTAAGGTGACTGTGGCAAGGAAAAACTCCCTTAGATGGAAAAGGAAGAAACCTTGAGATGAACCAAACCCAAAAGGACCCCATCCTTATTTGTGTGACACTGGAGGGTTTGATTATAAATTGTTATAAACACTCTACTGTTGTTGTTCTTAAAGACCAAATGTAGCTGGAATCTCCTATTTAACTATGCAAAATCCTCATAAACAGTATCCAACTGGAGCAGGTATATCTCCATCTCCTCTTCTTACTAAAGGGCCTTGGCCTCTTCTTACTAAAGGGCTAAAATCTTCATGACACGGGACACAACTGTAGCTGGCACAACTTGTCTTGTCTGCTCCCTGGCCTTGGATTGTTACCAAATAACTAGGCCTGTTCTGATACTGTGAATGATAAAGCAAATAACTATGCAAAAATTAGATCAGGCTTGTTTATATGTAAAAGTAAGAAGTGAGAAGTGTCATTTTCCTTCTTTCTCCATCTCTAAAATCTCTCTCTGTTGTTGCAGAATATAATAAACTCTAAAATTAGATTAGACTAGATTAGTAAGTGTAAGAAAATTCTGAGTAGCTAAAATCAATACACTTTAATATACTGGAACAATGCTATAGTAATACTTATCTTTTTTCAATAAAGGTAATATCGTTGTCAATAATTTCCAGTTGGATCATAAACCTTTACAATTAATGCCTTACTTTTACCATGATTGTTTTTCTATTGGTCACCTAGGTGAGATCAACAAGCCTCTTGTCTGAATACAAATGTATATTATATGTGGACACCTGATCATCACATTCATATAAACTTCACATACTTTTTCAAAACCTTGTTGCAGAATTAGTAACTGTGGAAAAACAACATATGTGTGTAATGTGTCAGGTGTCCATACATTCATTTTCTACCGCTTATCCGAAGTACCTCGGGTCTCAGGCGTCAAGGCAGGATACACCCTGGACGGAGTGACAACCCATCACAGGGCACACATACTCTCATTCACTCACACACTATAGACAATTTTCCAGAGATGCCAATCAACCTACCATGCATGTCTTTGGACCGGGGGAGGAAACCGGAGTACCCGGAGGAAACCCCCGAGGCACGGGGAGAACATGCCAACTCCACACACACAAGGCGGAGGTGGGAATCGAACCCCAACCCTGGAGGTGTGAGGCGAACGTGCTAACCACTAAGCCACCGTGCCGGTGTCCGTACAGATTTGGCTATATAGTGTATTTTGTGTTTCAGAATTGTTTGTACTCATGCCATGATATAATGTATATAAATGTACTTGCTTGTTTGTTCAACTCATTATCTCCCTCTTTATAATAAAACCATCCCACATTATTAACGTTTCAAATCTAAATGTTACAAGATCTCTGAAAATTCATGTACCATTGGTGTTTTATATAAATCATAGTATAGAAAAACAGAAGGAAAACAGACCAAAAAGGTACCTGGAATTTACCCTAAACAACTAAGGGTTCTTAGAATGGTTAGTTTCTAGATTCCATGCGGTGGTGGCTCAAAGGGTTAAGGCTCTGAGTTGTTGATCGGTGGATTGGGGTTCAAGCTCTAGCACTGCAAAGCTGCCACTGTTGGGACCCTGAGCAAATCCCTTAACCCTCACTGCTCTAGTGGTGCTGTATCAAGGCTGACTTTGCACTCTGACACCATATTTCTTTGTGCTGTAATGTATATCTGACAAAATAAAGGCATCTATCTATTTCTGAACGGTTTCTGCTTGAGAAAACCTCAGGTTTAGGTAACAGAATAGTAAAGTAAAGATTTGAATACGTGATGCTCCATTTACTTTTTAGATAAGTTTACATGTAATCTGGTTCAGTATATACAGTATGTATACAGTAGAACATGAGTAGAGACACAACAAAAAGCTGCCGGAGTAGGAAGTATTTTTCAGGTATGGAGTGTTCAGTTGTGATCATCAGCACTGATCATTAGTCATTTAGTCATCATTAGTAACTGCCTGGTCAGACTCGCAGTGGTTAAAATAAGGCTATTATTTTGTTTACTCACTTGCTTATGCTTAGTATCTCTTTATCCTAGTCAGAGTCACATGGAATCTGGAGCCTATCTTGGCAACACAGGGCATGATGCAAGAAACTTTCACAGACACAGGATCGAACATGCAAAGGAACATTGCACACAAGGTAATCCGAGCTCAGGACAAAACCAGGTACCCTGAAGCTGTAAAGCAGCAACAATACCCATTGCACCACTACCCTAGTTGTGGCCTCTGGTTTAGGCCATACCCACTTTAAATCTGAAAAGAGATACAGATATTTGGAGCACTATACTCTATAGATACAGATAGTGTTGTTTCATTATACCCTTACATAGTGCAAGAAGGGCAAATCACTGAAATCCTAATAAGAATTAGATTATAGATTTAACCTCTTTTCACCTTATTGTGTTGTGAGGTCCAGATGAAACCCATACAAAACGTAGAGACACAGTGTTTTAGATTTCTTGCTATCTGTTCCTAAAAATTGAACTATTCTGTTTCTCTGGTCTACATTTAAACTTGAAGTGCTTCACCGAAAGGAGTGTAGAACCCTATAGCATGGTAGATGGACAATCATTTAGTAAATAAAAAAGTGTAACATTTACTACATGCAAATTTTTGTAGGTTTGGAAATGGTTCTTCATTGTGTCAAACAACTGAGCATTCAGCGTTACCCTGAAGCTTTCTCAGCTACATTTATTTGGCATATTTTCAAGTTCATCTCTAACTCCTACAAAAAGATAGAGGATCCATTCAGTACTAAGTAATGTGCTTGATTTGTGGCTACAAATCTGAAGGCTGGTATTATGTGACTAAAACACTGCAATGCATCTCTGATAAATCTCTTTCCAAAATGTTCAGCATCTGTTGCCTTTGAACTTTTATTGCAGTGTTGGACATAGAACGTGACAAACATATTTTCCTTAAGAATTATGAACTCACAAAGTAAGCAAACAGGCCATTAACTCTCTTTATTAGTTGATGTTTATGTGCAATGTTTGAGTCATTCATTGCAGTTTGCTGTAAGATACTTAAAATCCTTCAGTATACTGAAAATATTAACATGACAGTTTCTGCTACATAGCACATAAATCCAATTGCCAACCCAAATAACTGGTACTATTTTATCCTTATGCTTGGATCATGTCAGCATAAGGTTATAACCTTAGAAAGAATATCAAGACTGATTCCTTATCATACTCTTAAATCACTTTTCCAGTTACGATCTTACAACCTTTTCAAAAAAAGTGCCAGCTGTAAATATGGTGTGTCAAAGAAACATTTGGCACAAGGTATAGATTGGTGTTCCACAATTGAAGCAATTATAACATCCTCCAGTGACCATTTTAAACCCAAATCTTTCACTTGATTCAATATTTTATCTAGACTGAATCCTGTTTCCTGAGGTATTAATCAAGTTCACAGACTTTTGGTGTTTTACATATTAATCAGTGTTGCACCTAAGTCTTGTAAATTCCCCGTTAATCCATCATTCACTAGACTTTTCTTACATGCCCTTTAGGGCAAAATAATCTTTCCATTTTGTGTAAACTTGATGCAATATCAACATGGTGTTTATTCTTTTCTAATGTGCATTCAAACAGATTAAGACTAGAATTATTATTAATTATTAAAAGGTCTTGTAGTTAGACAATCAATCATGCTCAGTGTCCTGTAATCTCCTAGCAAGGGAAGCTCATAGCTTTTTATTTCATTGCAATTATTTTTTAACCTTTTTTGGAGTAGACACTGTGCGGTGTCTGCCAATACAGTTGCTTGCACAACTCAGCTCAGCTGGATGAGCATTATAAATCAAACTTGACACTGAGCATGTTTTGAATCCCTCCATAACATATTAGTGCTACAAACAATAGTATCATTATTTGACAGTGCCATGAAGCAGAAAGTATCTCCTTACCTCAAAAAAAAACAGATAGGGAGTGCTTGACCAAACAATCCCTAGTGTTGAACCTCATTGAAAAGGAGTTAGACAAGGCAATGCGCCAAACTTATCTATATCAGCTTTGCTAAATTTTATGATACATTTCCAGGTAGCACAGGTAGCACAAAGCTGCTTCACAACTCCCTTGTTTAACCCTGAACTCAGGTAATGTGCTCAGTGGTGCTTTCCATATTATGGCCTCTTTCCAATGACAAAAAGCATGCAAGGTGGAAGGCTATGCAAATTTGCTCAAATGTATTAAGGACTAATTGTGTGTGTCTGTGTGTCGTCCCTTGTCTACAGAGTGTTCCCCAGTGAGGGTCAGAACAAGGGTCTAAACCCTGGCTAGGATAAAGCAGTTACTGGGATGTATGATAAATCACTGTGCAGGTTTCACTGCTCTATTACAGTAAATCATATTTCGATTTGTTTGCACCAGCTGATTTATGTAAAGTCTTGGCTTAGATATTGTGCCTCTTGATTTTAGTCCACAAATAACTTTGATTCACTACCATGCTAATGGAAGTGGCTTGAGAACAGTCACATTATCCTACTTCAAGTATCCTTTGAAAAAATTGTGGATTGTGGCCAGAAAGGGATGTTCATCATCTCTGCAGAGTTCACATGATACAGATTTGCTATTAAAAATCAAGATTTATTGACTTCTGAACTCACCAGTTTTGATGTATACATGGCCACTTTGTTTTAGTTTACGGGAGTTGATTCTGGCACAATAATCAATTACTGAAGCCAATTCACTTCAGCATTTAGTGTCTTGTGGCTTCAGTACACCACTGAGTTATTATATGGGTATATGTGGCCTTTCTCTTAGTCTGAAACCATCTGGTCATTCTGCACTGACCTTCCTCATTAACAAAATGCTTTGACCACAGAACGTCCACTGCACTAATGTTTTTTTCTTATTTACTGCACCATTCTCTATGAACTGTAGAGACTGTAAATACACAAAATCCCCAGTAAGCAGCTGTTTCTGAGATGCTGGAACCACCAAACTGGTAGCAACAAACATGGTTAGATCACACATCTTGTCTGTAATGTTTTGACCATGTCTGCTTAGCTCTTACTTGTTTAGAGGCAACGCAATGCGTCTTAAAATGCAGGAGTACATAACAATGAAGATATACAGTAAGTGCTGTATGATTGAGAACAGGAGACTGAAATAATGTGTATCCTACAAAATACTGTGCACCTACATTATGTGTGTGGTGTTTTTTTCAAAAGCTATTGTATATGCCTGTGGTAATTTTGGCAGACACCCAAAAATGATAAAAACTGCTGCTACAAACCTACCAAAGCTCTGTACACAACAATGGAACATAATTATTCCCACATAAATTGCATTCTATACCAATGTTCTGTACTCTTTGACAAACACAGAACGTGTTTGGTTATTATTATGATTTGGATTCAAAACAGAACATGTTCTATGCACATGTTACTAATCTTGTGCCACATTATTTGACCTCACCAACTATCAAGTGCATTTCCTTATATACTGTTCCTTTTTTTTTTGCCAAACAGATGGATGGTGTGCATGACAAAAATCTCATTTGACCACAACACAAGATATCAGTTGTAGATGCTGAACACAGTCCAATTCTGTCTAATAAATAAACCAACAGAAGTGTTTGGCTAAATAAACTAATAGATTGTTTGGAAAAGTAAAACAATGGTAGTGTTTGGCTAAATAAACTAGCGACAATGTTTTAGAAAAATAGCAACGTTTTCCAATGACCTGTGTTCCTTTACATCACTTTACTGACTCATAATTTTCCAATATGTAAAACCCAGAGAATACTTGCAGCATATGGCAGTACGTGGGTGTGATTTTTCAACAATTGGATTTTTTAAATATGAAAAGTAATAGAGCTACAGTCAGAGTTGCTAGATTAAATTGACATTAACATTGAACATATCCACTGTTGAGAGCTACATCTCAGTACTCTGATGCTAACCTAACATGTTCTGATACTGCTTTAAAATACTCATTCACTTCAATTTGAATGAATATTTACTTTGAATTATCTATACCTGTTATGTGCAGATAGTGTTAACATATGTAGACCGGCATCACTTCTCTCGTTTCTTTCAACAATTCTTGAACGCATTGTCTATAATCAACTGTCTGTCTATCTCTCACAGATCAACCTCCAAGATCCCAACCAGTCTGGCTATAAAGCAGCTCATTCCACAGAGACAGCCCTTTTGGAGTAGTTATATATGATTGTATACACAATTTACCTTTTCTTTTCCACCCTTAGATACCACAGCTTCTGATCAGATCTCAGCATGTCTGGCAGACATATCATCATGTTATATCATCAACGGATGACTACTCACCAGTTAAAGCTCAATTCTAGTATGACTGAACTGCTGATCATCACAGGTGATTCATCCCCAGGTCATGATCTTGCAATGTCCCTGCATAACAAACTGATCTCCCCTTCAGCCACAGCTCGCAACCTTGGGGTAACCATGGACAATCAACTGTCCATTTCCTCTCATGTTGCTAATGTGACAGGCTCATGTCGGTTCATTCTCTACAACAATAGAAGAATTCTGCCATTTTTGTCCACACAGGCTGCTCAGGTACTTCTCTTGTCATCTCTTGTCATTTCTAGACTGGATTACTGCAATGCACTGCTGGCAGGTCTACCTATGAACGCAATTCGTCCTCTGCAAATGATCCAAAATGCAGTTGCATGGCTTGTTTTCAACCTGCCTAAGTTCTCACATACCACCCCGCTGCTGCGATCCCTCCACTGGCTTCCGGTAGCTGCACGCATCAGATTCAAAACACTGATGCTGGCCTACAAAGCCAAAAACGGACCAACTCCGTCTTACCTTAAAGCCATCATCACTCCTCACACTGCACCTCTCACCCTAAGATCTACCAGCACTGCTTGACTTGTTCCACCATCTCTCAGGGTAAGAGGCAAGTATACTACAAGGCTCTTTTCTGTTCTGGCACCAAGGTGGTGGAATGAACTTTCCCTAGGGGTCCGGACAGCTGAGTCACTGGCTATTTTAACTTTGAACAGTGTTTTAGATTCATGATATCTTAAGTATGTAACCTAGTGAACCAGAGTTAATGTATCCAATGATTGAGACTTAAGTACTTAGAGTACAGTATGTACGTCACTCTGGATAAGGGCGTCTGCCAAATGCTGTAAATGTAAAATGTAAATGTAAATATGTATACTTTTCTCTCTGTATGTCATTGGTGGCCCATGTAGGTGATGACCGTGAATTGTTGCGCAGTAGGCTTTCAAATTGTGCGCTTCCCAACTCCAGAAGAAACCATGACCATATGGCATGATGTTTGTCACACTATATGTGAGTTTTGCTCAGTCCAATGAGGAACACTGGGCTTACCTGAGCCCATCAGCTCTTGTAGAGGATGGTGACCATGCATGGTCTACCCAAGCCCAACCGATTCACTATAACTCTAAAGAATTATGTTTTTCTTTTTAATAATGTTAAGATCTCCCTTTAATTTTGTTACTACATACTCAGTGGATCGCTAAATGGAAGCTTCTGTGTGTGTGTGTGTGTGTGTGTGTGTGGTGTGTGTGTATGTGTGTGCACCTTCATGTGCCTGCATGTGTGTGTGTGTATGTGTGTGTGTGTGTGTGTGTTGTGTGAGTAGCCATCTGACTGAACTCTGTCTGATTCAGGGTTAGTCACTGTTGTTATATATGATCGTATATAAGTGTTGCATTTGGTTCAGTGTGTGGTCCAATCTCTATGACTGCTTCAAAAACCACACACTAATGTACTAAACACTGTGCCAGGCAGTGCTCTCTTTCTTGCGCTCTCTCTCTCTCTCTCTCTCTCTCTCTCTCTCTCTCTCTCTCTCTCTCTCCTCCCTCCTCCTCTGACCCATTCATTTCTGCATTCATGGAAAAAGGCATGATGATTTTCTTGGAATGGATTAATAAATAAAATGTGTTGCAATAACCTTGGCTAGTTGTCAGTATACCTGGGCAGGCATAGTATGCATAAAGGGAACCACTGCTGCAAGAAATAATAATAATAATAGGAAAACAGAGTTTGCTTGCTAGACATAAGTTCAGCAGTCAGGGTACCATAACTGGCTACCCAAATTCCATACTTAAAGGCAGGGTCTCTGATTTTTGAGAAATGCTTCAGAAAACTGAGTCGGGCCGAATAATAACACCAATAACATTAATAACATTAATAACACAATAAGTGTCACTCAACACCAGCGCCATCACCAGGAAAGCCCAGCAGCGTCTCTACTTCCTACGAAGGCTGAGAAAGGCACATCTCCCTCCCCCCATCCTGACCATGTTCTACAGAGGGACCATTGAGAGCATCCTGAGCAGCTGCATCACTGTCTGGTTCGGGAACTGCACCATCTCAGATCGCAAGACCCTGCAGCGGATTGTGAGGACAGCGGAGAAGATCATTGGGGTCTCTCTTCCCTCTATCACAGACACTTACACCACACGCTGCATCCGCAAAGCCAACAGCATTGTGGATGACCCCACACACCCCTCACACACACTCTTCACCCTCCTGCCATCTGGAAAAAGGTACCGAAGCATTCGGGCCCTCACGACCAGACTGTGTAACAGTTTCTTCCCACAAGCCATCAGACTTCTCAACAACTGAACTGTACTGCACTGAGCACAACATACACACACATCATCTGTATGGACTGCATAGACCCTCACAAAACACACACACTGACACATCATACTGTTTACATGCTGCTTACAATCCAGCAAACTGTTTACATGCTGTTTTGCACACCTTTTCTGCTGTTTTTGCACAAACTGTCCCAACATTTCAGCCGTTTTTGCACATATTGTACAATATCTCAGCCATTTCGCACATACTATATAATATTTCAGACATTTGCTGTTTTTTGCACAATTCTATATATTATCCCAAGGACCTGCTGCTAAGAAACTGTTCATTCTAATGTTACTGCACGAAATATTGTTTGAACATTCAGTATTCACATACAGTATTAACACTGGTCGGTCGGCGCTGTTTCTGTTACTGTCTACTATTTATTGTCTTTTGTGTACTGCATTTTTTGTACTTTTTGTATTGTCTTGTAACTTTGTGTCTGCACTGTCTCTTGTCCTGCACTGTCTTGTCCTGCACTGTCTTTTGTCCTGCACTGTCTTTTGTCCTGCACTGTCTTGTCTGTCTTGTTTGTCTTGTCCTGCACTGTTTGCACCAGGTTGCACAGTTGCACTTTATGTGGCTAAGACTACTTACAAGTCTTTAGCCCTGTCTTTGTTTTATGTAGCACCTTGATCCTGGAGAAACGTTGTCTCATTTCACTATGTACTGCAGCAGCTATATATGGTTGAAATGACAATAAAAGCTTCTTGACTTGACTTGACTTGACTTGACTTGACTAATAAACAAAAATCAAAACAAGCGTGTAGCCAATGAGCAGAAAGGGGCGGGGCTTGTCAATATGCGGTGGAGAGAGTGTTCAGTGCGCATGTGTGACATTAGCAGAAAACGGTTTTAACATTGACATGGAGGATAAAAACAAAGAAAGAAAGCGAAGAAAGGCTTACGATAAGGCAAGTAGTAGGACGTGTTAATATAGGATCAGCTTTCCAGCGCTGGAGAGAACTGAAGGAGCGGGAAGTTGGCGCATATTCACAGATTGGAGTTTCCAATCAATAACTCCTGAACTAAACGCTGTTTTGCTTTGTTTCACAGAACTAATATATGCCGTCCTTTGCATGATTATGCTTGTGTGTCATTTTTGCTTGTTTGTTTATCTGCAATCGTATTGTTCTTCCCTTCAGCTATGATAAAGACACATTTCTTTCCATTAGTTGCCTGTATGTGTGGGCGGAGCTATCAATACAGGGGTGGGACCCATTTGGGTTAGGGGTGTGTTTGTTTTGGTGATTTCAAATGTCAACATTGGCTTTCAAAAATCGGAGACCCCACCTTTAATATCAAACAGTGTGTAAAGTCAAATGTATGCTAAATACCCTTTATCTTACTGTTTCCAGTCGCTGTAGTACAAATCACAAGATACTTGTGGTATTAAAAATAAGGTGTTGAGTATAAGGTGTTAAGAATGCCACCTACTCACAATGCTGTACTAGTTAGAATAGTGGGATGTGGTTTGGGAAACTTTAATCTTCTTTCGATTTCTTTTTTGGGATGTCGTGAACATGCTGCACTTGCTGTGATGCAGACCTTCTCTGCTACCATAACTGCATTCTAAACTGCATGGTAGCATATAATATAATGAGCCAAAACAAATCAGTGTTATTCTATATACTGAATGTATAAGCGGAGCTGTGGTTTACCGCACACAATTAACCACACCATTACTGTAGGTGAAAAGTGATGGTAGTCTTATTGTATAATATCTAAATTATTATATTGTATTCATAATAATACTAATTATTACTAATAATACTAATAATAACAGGGAGCGAGTCATATTATAGCCTCATTTCTTCTATCCTAAACTCATGTTACTGCCATTGTTGTGTTCTTCCTGTGTCTGAACATGTGGGTGATGCCCTTTGATAGGCTGGAGTGCCATCCAGAATACTTTCCTTCTTTGAATGTCATATTCCTATGATATGCACTGGATCCACCACAATCCTGGTTGCTGAAGAATAAAAGAGTGTACTGTATGTACGAATAATGAATAGACGTCTCAAAGGCTAAATGTTAGGCTCTTCTGCTGTGGATGTTCAGATCAAGATGCTGTATGAGTTTCACTTACATACGTACAAAGCTTCCAGAAAGTATTAGTTGACTCTCTTTAGTTAAAAGATTAAAATTATTTAGACTTATTTAAAAACGTGAAAAAATAAATAAAGAAAAATTAGATAAGATGCCACTTACTCCTCTTAGTTAGCAGAGAATTTCAACTTGTAACTCGCCAATGAATAAAATCTTTGACCATTTAATGGTGGAATCATGAATATTGACTTAAATAAGTCATCCAGTACCTTAGATGTAAAAAGGTTTTTTTTTTTAAATGAGCATGTCTGGCTGTATGGTTACTCAATGAATATCTCTGAGTTACAGCTAAAATGAGAGATAAGATCAATCCTGCTGTCATGAAGATCAGGGAACTGTGAAGGTTAGTGATTTGTTGTTAGGACACAAAAAAAAAAACTGAACGAAGGTTATAGAAAGATCAACAAAGCCTTGAACCCTGCTAGGGGCACTGTGAAATCCGTTATAACAGTTAGAGAAAAAAATGGTACAAATCAGACACTAATAAGATCAGGCCATTCTTCCTCAGGACATCTGTGCAAAGGCAATTGTTAGAGAAGACCCTTTTTACAACACTGATGTGGTTAAGAAGCTCACCGACTGAACTCAAAAATGAACTCAGCAGTCATAAAGAATATCTTCAGCTCTTCACAGATCTGGCCTTGATGGGAGAATGGCCAGAAGGCAGCCATTTGTGAAAAAGGCACATGGAGTTTTCTAGAATGTGATGAAAAAAAAAAGTTAATGCTTTTGGGAAAATCTAGTCTGGTATGGTCTAAAAGCTAAGCATTATGTTTGGAGCATATCAAATATAGCCCAACAAAGGTAACACCATTTCTACCATCACGCACAGTAGCGGTGGTTTCTTCTCAGCAGGAAGATTTGGAAATTTTGTTGCCATCGAGGGCAACAGAGATGCTGCCAAGTAAAAGGAAAACCTGGTCCTGTCTGCCAGAAATCTGTGTCTAGACTGAAAATGTATGTCCCAACAGGACAACGAGCCAAAGCACAGGGGAGAAACTACAAAGGACTTGTTTAAAAGGAAAGATTGTGTTTTGCTAATCCAAAGTCCAAATTTAAATGTAATTGAAAATTTTTGGTATGACCTGACAATTGCTGACTACAAATGTTGCCTCAACTCAAAGATAAATCAGCAATTGCTGCAAAAGGACTGTGCACTGCTGCGATGGGTTGGCACTTCGTCCAGGGTGTATCCTGCCTTGATGCCCGATGACGCCTGAGATAGGCACAGGCTCCCCGTGACCCGAGGTAGTTCGGATAAGCGGTAGAAGATGAGTGAGTGAGTGAGAGGGACTGTGCACTAAATATCAACTCTAAGTGGTGAACATTTATCATTTATGTAAGGTTTAAATTATTTATTTTAAGAACATTCTGAGGTCATATAATAATATTGATTGGAAGAATGTGAGTTCAAATCCCAGAGCCACCAAGCTGCCACACGCACGCACACACGCACGCACGCACGCACACACACACGCACACACACACAAAGATATGGCCTGTTCAGTATTTCACACATTCTTGTTGACTTCCCTTTATGATTTGGGAATGTACTGTAGTGGTCAAAATATTTCTGTTTTCACATTTAAAACCGGAAGTGGTCATGGTCTTTGCCAGACATTTTTGGTTGTTTTGGGAAAAAAAGATCTAATAAAACACTAATATAACTAACTTTTAGAATAGCACCTTTTTATTATACAAGTTTATTAAAATCTCTGTGGAACTTTCTGAAATGCTTTCTATCTTTTAATGTGACTGGGGCTTCCACTTTGGATCATTGATCTGCATATTAGATTCAGCACAGGTTTCATGGAAATATTGGAAATATATATATATTTTTAATTGGAAATGTCTGCATAGCCTCTAAAGCTGAGTGGGAATGGAGTTAGGTCCAGTGGTGCTTGAGTTGAATGTTGACCTCCTTATGACTTGTCTTGAAACTTGGCTTAGACTCTAGACTAAAACCTCATGAAATTTCTGCCTGGATGAAAAACATGAAAAAAATAAAAGAAATGGTTACCTCAACACAGTAAATGAAAAAAACCTTGTATTCCCAAACTCTAGTGACTGTAGTGCTCGGTAATTTATTGCAGTGCAATTTCTCTGCAGCTTGCAGTGGTAATTAGGCACAACACTGTAAAGCTGGAAGCTGTTTTCATTGTCATCATTTGAGTGCAGATGAATGAGCAAAAAATAAAAGTAAAAAGAAAATAAAAAAAGAAAAAGAAAAACATTTTGTATCTTGTTGCAGAGGGCACGGTGGCTTAGTGGTTAGCACATTCGCCTCACACTTCCAGGGTTGTGGGTTCGATTCCCACCTCCGCTTTGTGTGTGTGTGGAGTTTCCATGTTCTCCCCGTGCCTCGGGGCTTTCCTCCGGGTACTCCGGTTTCCTCCCGTGGTCCAAAGACTTTCATGGTAGGTTGATTGGAATCTCTGGAAAAATTGTCCGTAGTGTGTGATTGCGTGAGTAAATGAGAGTGTGTGTGCCCTGCGATGGGTTGGCACTCCGTCCAGGGTGTATCCTGCCTTGATGCCTGAGAGAGATAGGCACAGGCTCCCCGTGACCCGAGGTAGTTCGGATAAGCAGTAGAAAATGAATGAATGAATGAATGAATGAATGTATCTTGTTGCCATGTACAGTAACTTGTTATCCCTAATTAAATACATCCTAAAAGAGGAGAAATGACAATGAGTCCAGTGAGGTGCCTTTACAGAGAAATGGTTTACCTATGAACTTGCCTGGTGCAGGCATTGGTGTACTGACTGCTGGGACATGAGTATGGAGGTGAGAGCATGAGAGAGGAGACTGACGCTGGAGACTGACATGCTGACGCTGCTCTTCCATCAGCTGTCAAGAAGCAGTTAAAGCATGGCACCAGTCCGGTTTTAGACTGTCATAAATATACAGAGCGTTCGTCATACGTCGTGCATGTGAATAATAGGTTAATATATAGACGACAACACATAAGAATGAGCACAAAAAATGTAAAACTATAATTTGAATTATAGTCTATACTACTGTCAGTGTCAGAACCACTGTTATAGAATGTTAATCCACAGCATCTGTCTACAGCATCAAAATGCATGAATTGACAATTTATTTAACAAATTAACAATATGGATATTCCATATTTACAGATATAAGTTTGACTGAGTGTCCAGTCTAGAGATCCACTGCCATCCTTGCAAGGAAAAAGTGCTTACTGAGCACTTTGAGTGAGCGAGTGAATGACTGAGTGAGTGAGCGAGCGAGTGAGTGAGCGAGCGAGTGAATGAGTGAGCGAGTGAATGAGTGAGCGAGTGAATGAGTGAGTGATTGAGTGAGTGAATGAGTGAGCGAGTGAATGAGTGAGTGAGTGAGTGAGTGAGTGAGTGAATGAATGAGTGAATGTACGAGTGAATGAGTGAGTGAGTGAATGAGTGAGTGAGTGAGTGAATGAGTGAGCGAGTAAATGAGTGAGTGAGTGAGTGAGTGAGTGAGTGAGTGAGTGAGTGAATGAATGAGTGAATGTATGAGTGAATGAGTGAGTGAGTGAATGAGTGAGCGAGTGAATGAGTGAGTGAGTGAGTGAGTGAGTGAGTGAGTGAGTGAGTGAGAGATTGAATGAGTGAGTGAGTGAGTGAGTGAATGAGTGAATGAGTGAGTGAGTGAATGAGTGAGTGAGCGAGTGAGCGAGTGAGTGAGAGAGTGAAAGTTTGAATTACCCAAACCACATCTGTAATTCTTCACCTTGTAGGTTGAGATTTACACTACAGCCAACACCAGAGGCTGAATAGACAGCCTTTTCTGGCAAGTTCATGCCAGATGCCAATGGTGTGGCATCTACAGATAAGTTCATGCCAGATGCTGACAGGACAGACTCACTAGCTCAACGAACACTAGAGATTGATGTAATAGATTCTACAGTTATGTCAGATGGGGTAACTTAAGAGTAAGGGCAAGGGTAAGAGTGACTTTTGCACTGGGATTTATGCCACAGTTG
Source organism: Tachysurus vachellii (assembly GCF_030014155.1). Classification (NCBI taxonomy): domain Eukaryota; kingdom Metazoa; phylum Chordata; class Actinopteri; order Siluriformes; family Bagridae; genus Tachysurus; species Tachysurus vachellii. The sequence continues at coordinate 20,856,714 of NC_083469.1, forward strand.
GTCCCTGCTGACCTGACTGGAGACCATTATCCCCTGAATACCTTACCTGGTGGACCAGGACTCCCTCAGAGCTGCAGTCAATGTGTCAGTAGCCACACCGTAAAGGAGAGGTTCTAAGTACGATCAGCCACTGCACCTCACCGGATCATGGCTCTCGTTTCACATGTCTGTTTGCATCTGTTTCATGTTTTGTACTAGTATGTACATCATAGTTGTATTGCATCATAGTTGTCGCTTTGTCTAACGTCTGTTGATAGTAGCAATGCTGTGTATTATCAAAGCCATATTATTTTCATGTATATTCAATGCTTGGCAAGTTTAGGTTTGTTATAGAGTCCTAGTCTTTGTTCATGTGTATTTGACTGTAAATAAAATACTCCTCAATTGCATCTGTCACCATCTACAGTCCCTCACACAGGGTAAATGAGCTGAATTGCTGTCATTCTGAAAGAGTGAGAGAGACGCAGAGAATGAAAGCTGAAAATCAACCCTCCCCCTCTGTCTTTATAGCACAACAACACCAAGAGTTGTCATGGGAACACTTAAAAACACTCAAAACAGGCAAATATATAACTGTGACGGAGCAAAAGAGTATAAACAAATCAGCAAAATTTTGCACATTGTAATGTTATTAATTGTATTAGTTGTGTGTTTTAATTACGTTACCTAATGACAATACTTGTTCACTATTTCAACAAGCCTCTTCCTCTGAGCATGTCTAATTCTGACTCAATTGATTCCATGACCTCAGTTATGAATTGAGATCACTTTATTGAACGGCAATTCAAAGCCAGAATATGGTTTTCCTAGAAAAAACTTTAACTTTTATTTTGTATTATAGCTCTTCAATAATGTACTGTAGATTGTACTGTTGTCTAGACTAATAGACTAATGTAATGAAACTGTGAGTGCTTCTTCCTATTTATTGGCATTTCTGTGATCAGCACATGTCTAGCTTTGTTTATCAAGCACAAGTCTTTTGTTGGGTTAGGAGAAGCAGTCACTCCCAGTCTCACAGCTGTGACACACACACACACACACACAAACACACACACACACACATAGGCACAAACCCAGTCCTGCGGTCAAAGGGAGGGACCTGAATTTCACCAAGCACGCCATTGCAAACTTAGTGAACTCTGTTTTCCCTTCTCGCTGCAGGGAATTATCGTGTATACAAGAGCTTTTGCTTTATAGAGTCTGAATACAAGTGTGTTGATATAGTTGTGTTTAATAAAATTAGTGCGATATCACTCTGTGCTCTGTGTAACAAACCACATATTTTCATTTCATGAGGCTAAACAGCCTCTTTGTCAAAAGACAGATTATCATAGATAGCATGCCTCAAAGATGATCTGTCTCATGAACCACAACAAGCTCCCCTTCATTTAATCTCTTACTCTCTGCATTTGTACACTTTTCTTTTTTTTAGGTAAGGATAGCGAGAGTAAAGTCGTCATAAGGTTCACCCAGCAATAGTTATAAAAAAAAAGTGAACTCGCTGACCCACCAGCTACTCACTCACTAAGTAAAACTGACAATGAAAAACAGAGAAATATCTGCCAGTGACACACAATCCAATTCCCCACGTGTTCAAACTGCTGGATGGTAAATCAAGACATCAAATTATTATTTTCATATGTATCTGTTTCTTATGGAAGCGTTTAAGGGTAAAGATACCAGATGGGGTTTAGTGTGAAATTAGTGCAGATACTTTTTTTTTTTTGAACTACCTATTACTGTATCACCTCATCTGTCTTTTACCCCACTTTTTTTTTCTGGGCAGTCCATTGTTTCTCAGCTGTAACCTCTATCTCTTTCCTACTCTCATTCCCCTCCTCCACCCCTCAGCTAGATGTTTTTCCACGCTGACTGTGCTGATTTATTCCAGGCCTGGACCACAGCCAGCTACTCTGAAACAGTCTCCTGAGTAGCTGGCATACTCTAGCCAAGTCCCAAAGGCAAACAACAAAGTTGTAGCTTTTGCGCAATCCTGCTGCAGGCCTTAACAGCTGTGGAACACGTTTCTTCTCCCAGCATGCACCTCTGTTTCCACCTACAGTAAATGAACATTACTACTGCTTCCACCTGGGAATGGAGGCATGTACTGTGTCAAAAAAAATTGTCTGTCAAAATTGCTTTCACAGACCAAAACAACAAAGAATGGTTGAATGTTTGTGCTGCTCAGTTTAATTAATTTAAGTTAAAACAATGGACAATTTAAACAATTACAACTATATTTCCTTTCCTTATGAATGCATGGCTTTTCCATCTTAACAGATACAATGCAACCTGCCAACAATCTTAATAAAAAATGACTCTTAAACTGGAATCAATAAGTTGCTCCAAATGTACAATTCTCCTTTAACTTTGCATTTGTTTTGTTTTTGCTCTCAATTCAGGGGTCTGAATTAGGTCTGAAGTGAAATACATGATTATTGGTCTAAACCACAGGTATCTGAAGTGTGCTTTTTATAAGATTACTTAAATAATCTCCGGTTCCAGCTAAAAATTTAGATATCAGAAAAGAAGGCTTTTTTTTTAGACTTATTATGTGCAATTGAAAAGTGATGTTTGGTTTAAAATACATCACACACTGAACTAGAAATGTTCTTTATTGTTGGTTTTGCAGACCTCTTTCTGATGCTGTTACAAGTTGCTCATGAACAAGGTGATAATAATCATATAGCCTTTAAATTACCAGGTGTTTCTGTAACTTGCAATGTGTTTGTCCTTAGGAGAAAAGTAAATGTTGCTTATTATCATTTAACGATTTGTTAGCTTTTTACGGAAATGTGCTGTTAAATCTTCTGTTCAAAACAGAGTGTAATTCATTCATTCATTCACTCATTTTCTACCGCTTATCCGAACTACCTCGGGTCACCGGGAGCCTGTGGGTCTCGGGCGTAATCGGGCATCAAGGCAGGATACACCCTGGACGGAGTGCCAATCCATCGCAGGGCACACACACACTCATTCACTCACTACGGACAATTTTCCAGAGATGCCAATCAACCTACCATGCATGTCTTTGGACCGGTGGAGGAAACCGGATTACCCAAAGGAAATCCCCGAGGCACGGGGAGAACATGCAAACTCCACACACACAAGGCGGAGGCGGGAATCGAACCCCCAACCCTGGAGGTGTGAGGCGAACGTGCTAACCACTAAGCCACGGTGCCCCCCCCAGAGTGTAATTAAGAAAACGTATACATAATAAATGATGGTAAAAAAAAACAACTTAAAAACTCAGAAATATAGAGTAATCGGGTGAATATGCAGGACTGAAATTAATATATGCAGACACTGTGCCTCTACTGTACATAAACTGAATGTGCTGGTGTTCACCTGGTGTTCTTCACCCTCAAAGTTTTTGAAGAGCATGTATGAGGCGTCTGTGTACATGAAGGGCTTGGCAAAGTGTGGGTTCCTCAGCACCAATGAAGGGAGGCTAATGGAGAGATGTTAGGAATAAACCTCTGTTAGTACCCCACAAAAACCAAAAAGACATGTACCTTTTGCTTGGTGGTGGGTTACAGGTACTCTCTAACAGCCTCAATTTTGTTTTCTTGTGGATTCAACAGGCACTGATTGATGCAGTACCCCAGGCATTGTGTTTCAGTTTGCACCAGATGACACTTCTATGGGTTTGTAGTTAGCCTGATCATTCAAAGCTCCGGGTCATGAGGTGGTTTAGGTGGTCCACCCACATCATACAAATTGTACAAGTAGGCCACTACAAATAGCCAGTGACCTGCTTAGATGAGCTGCTGGAATGCTGCATCTAAGGCTATCTGCCAGCTCAGGTCCAGGTAGAGATGATTTCAGCTTTCTCCAGGTGTTCTACTGGATCCTCCTCTCAGGGCAGGGGGTAGATTCTGAGACTGGTTGAGATTGGCGCAACCATAATGGAACTTGACCAGGATCTGGCAGATTCCTCAATGTTAACATCTTCAATAGCCTGGTGACAGGCCTCTGGGACTCAGTAGAGCTGCTGTCATACCACCAGTTCCTGTCGCCCCAGTTTCTCCCCTCCTCGTCCACCACCTATTGCAGCATCCTCTTCAGTGTTTGATTGAATTGCTCAACCAGGATGTCTGTTTGTGTGGTAGGCAGATGTCATGATACATACACAGACATGGCAGAGACAGGACTGTTTTTTTTTTTTAAATGATCTCTGGAAGGATTATCCTCCCCTTCCTCATGATGTCCTATCCACAACACAACAACAATGCTGCATCTATCCACAACCCTTCAGTTGAAATGGTGTATGAAAAACCTCACCCTTTTCTGCTACACGCTGTGCTGATCCTTTTGGCAACACAGTTCAGTTTTGGTTTTATTACACCAGAGAACATTCCTGTAAAGGCTGCTTATCACCTGCAAACTTCAGCTTTGCTTTTTAATGCCTTGAAAAAGAGGCTTCTTACATGTGCAACAACCATTCAGATCTTTGTTACCTGGTACCTTTAACTCCTTCACCAGTTCCTTTGTTGGTTTTCTGGGGAAAAAAAGGTACAATCAGGGGAGGGCTGAGGGAGGACAATATTTTAGATTTGCTGCCATATAAATTCCCAAATAAATTTTGAGCTTGACTAACAACTTTGGTGACTTGACTGTGAGTCAGTTTCAGTCACACCTCAATTATTGTTTTATTGCTCTGTTATGTCATGCTAGATGCTTAGCCCTTTACCATGTTGTAATCCACTCTGAAAAGAGGAGACAAAACACAGAGAGCACAACAAGATTATTGTAATTAGAAAGCTGAAGTGTTTAACACAATGATTTGTCCTCATAAGATTCTGGAAGTCCAAGGTTTATGTGTGTGTCAAACATGTCTTCTCTATGCTAGTAAACAAACCGGAATCCTTCCCACCAGCAGTGTTGAACAGAGTTCTGTATGTGTACCATCAATAAATTATAAAAATTATGCTAATTAGTTACATAACACTTGTTATTTAAACTTTAAAACTTACACTTGTGGTTTTAGTGTTTAACCTCAAACATGAAAATATATGATGACATGGACGTTATGATGGGACATAAGCTGGACATTTCTATTAATAGGAGTAATGATATTAGTAACACTTTTTTTGAATCCCACATAACATTTGTGCTTACTGGTGGTTCTCTTTCAGGTGAAAAGGTTTTACTGAACCTGTCTCACACAAGTCAAAAATGCAAGTGTTTTACCATTAGCACTTAAAAAGTTCCTACACCAAACACCCTGGATACACCCTGGAAGGAGTGCCAACCCATCGCAGGGCACACACACACTCTCATTCACTCACGCAATCACACACTACGGACAATTGTCCAGAGATGCCAATCAACCTACCATGCATGTCTTTGGACCTGGGGGAGGAAACCGGAGTACCCGGAGGAAACCCCCGAGGCACAGGGAGAACATGCAAACTCCACACACACAAGGTGGAGGCGGGAATCGAACCCCCAACCCTGGAGGTGTGAGCCACCATGCCCTCCCTACACCAAACAGTTAAGATGCAAGAACTAATGGTGGTAATAAAACTAAATAATAATTTTTGGTGGTGATTAATTTTGTCTGTCACAGCCTCGGACACATCGAATTTTACTTACATTGTACTAGTTACCATATAGAAGCTGTTCTCTTACTGATAAATGATTAACGTTATTGGCTTAAGAGATCCACTCAGTTACGTGTGAAAGCAAAATTTGGCCTGTTTTACAACTGAAAGCTAAGGCTTTCTCTATAATCCTTGAGATAACAAATGTAGGATTCGTAGTAATCACAATTCACAACAGCTAGTGGTTTGCAGCATTGCAACATGGGACAGTCTTCATGAAAATCCAATATCTGTTTCATCTTGTACTGCCATATATTATTGTCAATAGGGGTTGAACAAAGATTAGCTATCACTGGAACACAGACAACACTAGGTTTACGCATATCCACACAGTTTCTGCTTTAATTTTATTATTCCAGTATCATAGTTCTTGATTTTGTCTCTTATATCAACATTGTTGTTCTATACAAGTGATAACACTAATCTGGCTGCAATTCCTAAACACACATTTAATTAGCACACACATTAGAAATAATAGGAACAGTGGACTGACCTCAGATTTGATAAAAGAAAGAAAGACTGTCTTTATTGTTACAGATAAGTACAGTATAATCAAATTATTTACTTTGCAAAGTGGAGCTTTCTCGATAGTTGAGGTCAGAATCTGCCACGATTCAGCAACCATGGTTGAGAATACAGAACAGGTTGAGGGCCTTGCTTAAGGGCCCAACAATGGCCTCATAACATTGTTGGGATTTAAAAGCACACTGTATTGATTGGAAAGCCAAAACCTTAACTACTGAGCCAAAAAAAACATGTTTTGTAATAGATTGTGACACCATGATGGCAAGATGGATGATATTGCTACCACATAGCCCCAGGGTTGGATGTACACAAGCACTTGGAAACATCTCACTGCTGCTATGCCATTGACTTAAAAAACAACCAACCTACAAAATACGGAAAAAGTTATACAGAGTCTACTGGAGAGCCATTAAGTCTTCTGACTGGCTATAGTCTTTTTCCACTGTTAGCACTAGCACATTTGACTCAATGCTGTAACTTATAAACATATATTTAGAACAAGCATAAAAAGAAAACACAACAGACACAATATTCAAAGGCATATATGTTAAATGATGAAAAGGCATCCTAATGTCCAACAGTAAGCCAATCCACAGCCTTGGGACAGGGTTTGCTATGGCACAACTGATGAGTTTTAGCAGGAAGCACAGTGAACAGTGTTACTTTCTTGATTAAATCTGTGTACCAAATTCCTGCAATAAGGTTTAACATTTTGTGACAAAGGTCCTATGTTTATTACCCTGTGAGTTGCCCAAGGCAATAATGAAAAACATTTGTTTAATGTAATTGAAGAAAATTATTTCCCATCCAGCCTTTAATATATTTCAGGCTCCCATAGAGACTAGTTTGTCAGATGTCACCATGTAAACACATGTTTATAGCTACACGCAATTTATTTTCCACCTACCGGTAATTATTTGGGAAGATTGAGGAAACTGGGGAACACAGACAAAACCCATGCAGACACTGGGAGGATATGTACAGAAACCTGAGCTCAGGACCAAACCCAGGATTCTGGAGCTGTGACTGATATGTTCAAACATATTGCTCATACAATAGTCCCTGGCTCTGTTGAGTGATTTTCCTGACAGCAATTAGCTTGTGAGTGCACTTGGCTAGACTCCAAATGCTTGGCAAAAACTCCTCATGCAAACAACAAGCCCCTCTAAAACTACTCTGACCAGCCCACAACCCCACTTCACTTTTTATGGGATGTGTCTGATTTAAAGGCTCCAAGCATAGCTGCCATTGGGTTGTTTGGACTTTTTTTTTTTATTTTTTATAAAACTAATTACACAAGCATGAATACAAACACAGCAGCGGGTGAACTGAACCACAGTTTGATTCACATGGAGCAAATTTATTTGTTTATCCAATGGGGATTCAAGGTTCTCTCCAAAGTACTAGACCTGGGGGGATGTTTAGTTAGGGATGGGCATATAAAAAAGTTTCCATAGTGAGATATTTGAGGACCGAAGTGTGTGCATGGTTTTGTTTTTATCATGCACAATCTTGTATCACCTACTATATTGTAAATACGGGTGTACTGACCAAAAATACATACATCCTCAAGGGCGGATTGGTCTTCAATGAAATACTGAGTAAAAATACTTACGTCAATAATAGTTACGTTAGTAAAAAAGGAGAACATGCAGGAATTCTTCTTCTGTTTTCAGACAGTGCAATCAAGACAGGAGTCTGTTTGTGTAGTTAGTGCAGGGGAAAATCAAGGTCACTTTAAGGCTAGCAGCTGTGGTATGACTAAGGCATCACATTACAAATAAATACAATGTAGTGTCACATAACAAAATGACAGTTTAGCATTAGCCAGTGGAAAAACATTGTGCTATTTTTGGTGGTATTTTTTTTTTTAACTATGAAATGTAAATTGGTTATACCACAGGCTGTGAAGTGTACAGTACCTGACTGGGATTAATGAATAAACACAGACAGAATGGGATCAATTAGGTCACAGTACAGGACAATAATATAACACAACAAAAACAACAATAATAATAGTATCTAGTACTTGAGATTCAAGTTTGCTTTACATCAGACCTGAAAAGTAGGGCAAGTTACATGAGATGACTAATTAGTAGGGTGAGGCCATAAACTCATGACAAAATACACCCTATTTTTTGTTTGTTTACTTCAGTCTTCTATCTGCCCTTATCTAGAGAGAGAGAGAGAGAGAGAGAGAGAGAGAGAGAGAGTACACAGTACACAGTTTTATGACACACTGATACTCTGGTGATCCTGACATGCAAATGCTGGTGTTCCCTCTCATTATCTATAGAGTTTTGCAAGGCATGTGGAACAAAACAAACACCAGCTCGCGTGACTGATAAAACACCTATTATTCTTGGAAATTATGTAACGATTAAAAACATGACAGAACATGCTGTTATATTAAAATAATCATCAACAAGGTGTTTTTTCACTTTTCATTCATTTGTAGTTGCTCAATACAGTATTATTTGTATAGCGCTTTTAACAATGAACCTTCTCACAAAGCAGTAGGTTTATGGATGTGGGGAAAAAAACTGGCCCTAAACCTACCGGTTCTGGTGTGGATGTTCCCTGCACTGTGTTACAGAGAAACCACAAATCATCAGCTCTGATTGTTACAAAGACTCCTTCCAAAAATGCTCTAAATAAATATAACAGAAAAGGTTACTGCCATAAAAGTCATTGAAATGTTTGCCATACAAGTCATTGTGTAAGTTAACCCTTACAAGGCCCTTAACCCTCACAGCTCCAAACTTCTCCTCACCTCTCAAAACCATTCTGGTACTTGATTTAGCTAAACTAAATTACCTATAGGTCTTACTGTGTGAGTGCATGTTGCCCTTGTCTCCAGTTTTGGCTCCAGATCCACTTTGACATTGACCAGGATGAATGTGTCAATACTTACTTGGCTCATTCTATGGTCCTATTTAGTCACCCAAACCTTTGGCATGTGCATGTGTATATTTATATTTTTTATTATTTAAGCATGCATTCACAAAGTTTAACACCAATTCCTTATAATCTAGGGTAAGCTATGCTGAGCTTCCAGTGCCCTTGTTTTTTTTTTGGTTTTTTTCTGTAAGGTTAAGCTGGGTGAATTTGTTCTGCAGTGAGGGTATTAAAGCAATAAAAAGAGAGAAGTGAGTCAGTGGCACAATGACCATAACAGCAAATCATTAAAACAGTGAACATCAATAAAGCAGAACACTCGCACACTCAAAAAAATAAGAGTTATGATGTGCCTCTGATACAGAGAGTTAATTCAAGTTATTGCACATGTTCCATGAATTAATGTTATTCAGACAATGAGAGCTGGAAATTCTCACTCTCACTCACTCATTTTCTACCGCTTATCCGAACTACCTCGGGTCACGGGGCGCCTGTGCCTATCTCAGGCATCATCGGGCATCAAGGCAGGATACACCATGGATGGAGTGCCAACCCATCGCAGGGCACACACACACACACTCATTCACTCACGCAATCAAACACTATGGACAATTTTCCAGAGATGCCAATCAACCTACCATGCATGTCTTTGGACCGGTGGAGGAAACCGGAGTACCCGGAGGAAACCCCCGAGGCACGGGGAGAACATGCAAACTCCACACACACAAGGCAGAGGCGGGAATCGAACCGCCAACCCTGGAGGTGGAAATTCTTTAGTCTTTTAATCCTTAGTTTGTATTAATTTATTAAATAAAAAGAATATTTACAATAATAACAATACAGACTGAATGTGGTGTATATCCTGACAGCTGTAGGGATGAAGGATCTTCTGTTAGTAATACTAATTTAAAGTAACATGAAGAAGGATGAGCTGGCAATAAATCTGGCTGTGCAGGTAACTGAACGAAGCGTTGCTTTGGTGTAATAAAGAGTCAAAGCAAGAGTCTTCGAGCACAAAAGCACAGATGTCTATTATAGAACAAAGTCTACCACAGAGACTAATACTGTATGTACAGTAGATCTCAGCCTATTATTAATATTAACATCGAGATTAGCAACAAATCCAGCACATGAGTAATCCTGAGTGGCTGAATGGTTTTACCCAGATATTTATCAGTACGACACAAAATTAACATCGACAGTTGACATATGATACTTTATTGTCTGCAAAATCTTTCCCTCATGGAGATTACCAGATTCATTGTACCATAATATTATTGACTACATTCAAGCTAGCTATTATTATGTACATTTTTTTAAATTGCCAAACTGGGTGCAAATAGTTTCCTTTTCCTCTTAGGGAATGGTGACAAAATGCCGTCAGATGAGTCAGATTATTTTAGTGTATGATATCATCCTATTGTCATGGATTAATGCCCAGATATTAAGAGCAATACAAACACTATTATTGTTGAGCTTAGTGTTATCGACTTGTAAGTTTCTTAAGTTATTAATGCCGCATAGGAAGAAAATGAACAAAGCCTGTACAAGAATACAAGGCCTACTCTCTCGCAAAAAGATTTTTTTTTTTTTAGAAAAAAAAAAAAAAGATTCTTTTTTTAGATAAAGCAGTGGTTAATTAATTCCTACTTATGTTTGACCTGTTGGCATAAAAGGGGTTTAAAAAAGAATATAAAAGTATAGAAAGGGCAGAAACACTCAGTGACCACAGAGTTATAAATGGAACAATAAATAGTAATGGTAGAGAGGAATAATATCATGAGTCAGCCAGCAGCTGGATCTCTCCCTTACTCTCTCTCTCTCTCTCTCTCTCTCTCTCTCTCTGTCTCATTCACTCTGTAACATGAGATATACAGGGATAGAGAGAGAGATAGAGAGAGAGAGAGAGAGAGAGAGAGAGAAAAAGTAAAGGTGAAACAAGAAAAAGAAAAACAATCATGAGCCATACACTGTGAGGGTGCAGCAGGCAGCCTGCCAAGAATAACAACTCACGCATCCAGTCAGGGAGGATGAGAGAGCGAGAAAGAGATAAAGGCAGTGGAGAGGCAGAGAGAGGGTGCTCATATCCTTAGTGACAATTTGAAAAACAGGGGCAAAAGCGTGCAGCTAAAACCTAGCCGAGGTCGTCTGCCTTTTCTGAGCCACCACAAGTCTAACCTTCTCAGCGTTTGTTCTAATGTTCTACCCTGATGAAACACTCCTACACAATTTAAAGTCACACACACACAAAATGCACAGCTGCACATAGCCATTCTTCCTAGTGGCTTGTGTTGGTTTTTGCCATCAAACCACATCACAAACACACACACACACACACACACACACACACACACACACACACACACACACACACATACATACACACACGCACACACACAGCTGCACTGTAGCTGAGGCAGCAGGGTACCAAGTGATAAGTTAGCGGTTTAGAGTTGTCATCTAAACGTGGCCTACTGTATCTCAACCTTCATCTTTGTTTCTCACTTGTTCTGCATTAGTCCTGTTCACACAGGAACAGGAACAGACTCTTATTTCTCTTGTGTTCACTCACTATAATAATATCACTATAGAGAAATGTAAAGAAGCCAATTGAAATAATGCTTATTTGATTTCACTCCTAGTGCAGACCGGTCAAATGTCCCAACAAGGGTGTGTATTATATCTTGTGTGTGCTTATCAGATATTTCTATTCTTGTGGGGGGAGCATTTGGTCTCTAGTGAGGTAGAAAACATGCCTACACACACACACACACACACACACACACACACACACACACACACACACACTGTTTCTGTAAAAACAGGGATGGGATATCCTGTTTTCCATTGAGGCAACGTTGCCTGTGTGTCTAAAAATACATTTTAGACTATATCATTAACAAAAGCATGCAACACAAAGAAACACTCACAAAAAAAAACACAAAGTAAGCAGTCTGTACTGTATGTCATGGGGTGTTGATATCATGGTGACACTTGGAAACTAACCGGTGAAACTGCATAACACAAACCATTGCCTTAGATCATTGTACTACACTTAAATACTGCTCATCTGTGTCTCAATGTACGACTGGATCAACCTTAAGCAACCTTACTGGTGCTGATGAATGGAAATGAGCTGAAAAAAAAAAAAATCTGAAACATATCCATATCGTAAGCTGTGTCAAAATTAAGCGTTTTGATTGATTGAGAAGAAAGACTTTAGTCTAAGCATAAACTGTTAGAGCGTGGATGATAGCTGATAGTGGATTTTAGACACGGCTGACAAGCTCAGTGCCTGCATGCCACATACAGCTACACATCTGAGTGTGCGAAACGGGCTAACGTGCATGCGCCTGCATGTAACTGAGCTGACATGCTGATTAAAACGGATGCCTATCAGCTGTGTTTGATGAAAGACAGACCAAAATCTTAAAACCTGCTCATGTCCTGTAATGTATGTACTCAGTGTAGAGAACTACAACGGCAAGAAAAACGAAAGACCACGGACATAAATGTTCTTAGCTAGTTATATATTTTCAATATTTGAGCAAGTCTAAAAGTATAACCAGTATAACAAATGTCATTTGTCAATAGTGCATACTGTATTTTCTAGAAAAGTATTGTTCTATTTCAGACCCAAGGTTATTGGTGTAATTGATAAAATCAATAATAATGTTTATTTTCAATTAACAGTTTTTGGGAAACTCATACTAAGATGTACTTTATATAACATTTTATAGCCATGTTCAGAAAGCCGCTTTGTTGTCAGGCTACAAGTAAACTATGTGACAGGAAACAAGATCACAAGGAAAGACCCCTGAAGATCCTCCTGGTCATATGTCAAGGTCAGGGAGTCTCATCGAAATATCCGGCGATTTGACATTTTAATGACATAACAAGTTTAGTTCAGGTTAACATGCCAAATTATATGGCCCTAGGAAATGTTCATCATGCTTGTTAAAACAACGACAATCTTGAGCTGGAGGAGCTGTCAGATGCTAATATAGGTGTCCTTGATAATGCCTGTCAAATATCATGCAACGCCACAAGATACTAGCAGGATATATCTAAGTCTGATCTTTGAAACTACAAATAAATCCAAATGATGGTTGATCATCTAATTACAATGTGTTTTTGTCCTGATTGAGAATAGCATAAATTACACAAGAAAGAATCAGCTAATTGCAAATCTTCATCACAAGGTCAGCACTAGTCTTTATTTTTACTTCTTTAGCACAAAATTATTTGGCTACCTAGACCAGGCACTGCACTAAAAATACCTAAAAGTTAGTGATGTTAACCCTCTATCAGCATTTAGCTTTAAAAGCATACTAACAAAAGGGTTTCCCACCTCTCAATGCAAGTATATCAAGTCAAGTCAAGAACTTTTATTGTCATTTCAACCGTATATAGACGACGCAGTAGTGAAACGAGACGACCATGGTTTTACTTAGAAACTTAGAACAAAAACAGAGCTACATAGAACAACACAGAGCTAATTATTTAAGTAAGTTTAGTCCTCTGAACTTAGCTAGCCACACAAAGTGCCTCTGTGCAACCTGGTGCAAACAAAAAACGGTATGAAAAAATTATACAAAACACTACAAGACAACAGAGTACATACTGTATATTCTACAGTACATGAACAAAAATAAAGTAATGAACACTTAATATAATAGCAGCAATTATATTAGGTATTGTAATGAGTTGGAATGTGTAAGTCTGCTGTCATTTCCTACGCATACCATTACCATACCATGTTCCTTCTCAAAGCCAAACTAAAGAACACCAAGTGAATTTAGCCAAAATGGCAAGAAGCAATCTCTCACTCTCACTCACTCATTTTACACCGCTTATCCGAACTACCTCGGGTCACGGGGAGCCTGTGCCTATCTCAGGCGTCATCGGGCATCAAGGCAGGATACACCCTGGACGGAGTGCCAACCCATCACAGGGCACACACACACTCTCATTCACTCACGCAATCACACACTACGGACAATTTTCCAGAGATGCCAATCAACCTACCATGCATGTCTTTGGACCGGGGGAGGAAACCGAAGTACCCGGAAGAAACCCCCGAGGCACGGGGAGAACATGCAAACTCCACACACAAGGCGGAGGCGGGAATCGAACCCCCAACCCTGGAGGTGTGAGGCGAAAGTGCTAACCACTAAGCCACCGTTCCCCCTGCGAGAAGCAATCTGAAGTATATAAACATTTCATGATGTTTAGAGGCACAGAGCTTGTCCAAGACCTTCATGACAAGATTGTTGTGCTACATAACAGCACTGGTTACCGACAGAATTTGCAACTTCTAAATGTTCCTGTAAGCATCATTGTGAGCGAGTAGAAGGAACCTCACTACACCAGCAAGGAGCTTGTCGCAAGATTTCTTGTGATTCAGAGAGTCAGAAGTTTAGTCAGAAGAGCAGCCCAAGAGTCAAGGACTAATTAAAAAGAGCTAAAGTAACACTTGCTGCCAATATGTTGCACATGAACTATACTGTAGGAGAAACTAAAAGCAAATGGACCAAGCTCACATTGTCCATTCAAAATCCAAATACGCAAAAAACAACAAACGACAGGGTGATTCAGAATTAGTTTAGCATGTTATGGTTTGATCCTGAACTAGTAACTGAAAATGGTAGCATTGTTAGGTACAATAGGCAGAGCATATAGTCATATCAGTAATCTTCATTCTCTGTTCCTGTCTCTGTCTCTCATACTCACACTTTCTGAGATTACACAGGGAGTAATAACCTCATGACAGAAATGTTATGAACTTTCATTAACCCTGGCTTGTATGCTGTCTGTATTTCAGTCACGACCCGCATGTGAATGGCAGAGTCATGAAGAGTCGAGATGTGTTAGTGGAGGTCAGTATGACAGCATGCGCAGACACTTGACTGACAGGTACTTCATTTTAGCCTGTGGTGTCTGTGACCTCAGTGTCAGCTTGAACACACACACACACACACACATTTTTCTTACTGTCTTTGGGCTATATTCAGATGTGCACCATAAGTCCAGCAATTATGTCAATATTTACGTACCAAATATGAGAGAGATTTGTTCCACATGGATTTAAATCAATATTCTAGGCTCTAAATTTAACGAGACAAAACATCAACACCACTACTTTTAAACACAAGTTTGTGACAAGATGCTCAGACCCAATCGTCTAGCCATCACAGTTTGACCCTTGTCAAAGTCGCTCAGATCTTTACTCTTGCCCATTTTCCTGCTTCCAAAACACAACAATATTTGAGAACTGACTGTTCACACCTTGACAAGTAACAAGATTATCAATGTTATTCGCTTCACCTAAACTGTGTTTGTGTATATGTAAATTATTTCTCTTATGTTTGTTTTTATGTGCACGTGTAGCATGTGTACTATTGTAACTGAATTACTCTAGCCCTAAATCTAACTTGAACTCTTTTAGCAAATAAAAGAATAGCTGTTAGACAAATAAACATACAGTATGTGTACAGCTACCAGCAACGGGCATCACTTCATGTTTTCCACTGGATTCTGGCCATCTATACCAAAATGAGATGTAACACAATAAGTGGTTGAAGTCTTCACCTCTGCTCCACTCTCTTTCTACAGACAGGAAGTCCAGAACATATGGAATCCCAACCCAGTAGTTACAAGCCATTGTTCCTGCATCGTCATTGACAGCTTCACTCAACAAAGCAGTAAGAGAGGGACATCCCTGTGACCCTATTAGTGATTTCCAGGACACAGAATCAGCCTCCTGTCAAAATCCCATAAACACGTTTGTTCATAAACACATAAAATGAAGTGTTAATAATTTACATTACAAACAGCAAAAAGTATTAAATGATGTAAGATGCCATAACTGAGACTGAGTGTTCTTTTGGCTGCTCCCTTTTCTGGGTCAACACAGCGGATCACATGGGCCGCATGTTAGATTTGGCACTGGTTTTACACCAGATGCCTTTCCTGATGCAACTCTCCCATTTTATCCAAGCTGGGGACTGGTGTTGAGAGTTAACACTTTAGTGGCTGGGTAGATCCCTGCCTGGGAATCGAACCCAGGCCATGGCAAGGAGAGCATGGGATCCTGCCACTGGACCACCACAAGGCTGAGACTAAATATAATATTTATTTTATTATAATTAATGCTCAAGCATTAGTGTAAGTAGTTTCGTTTTATAATTTGACATAAAGTATATATCCAGGGGGGCACGCTGGCTTAGTGGTTAGCACATTCGCCTCACACCTCCAGGGTTGGGGGTTCGATTCCCGTCTCCGCCTTGTGTGTGTGGAGTTTGCATGTTCTCCCCGTGCCTCGGGGGTTTCCTCTGGGTACTCCGGTTTCCTCCCCCGGTCCAAAGACATGCATGGTAGGTTGATTGGCATCTCTGGAAAATTGTCCGTAGTGTGTGATTGCGTGAGTGAATGAGAGAAAAAACCTTTAAATAAAGTGTTACACTTAAAATTCTGAAAAACAAACAAAAATGAGTTCATGCAATAAAATCAAAACAACAGAAACTGTTTATTACTATTAATATTATTATTACTAATAGTTTATAACTATTTATTGCTTTTAAAGTGACTGATTCTGTCATTTGATGTCATGATTCCTGGATCTGCGTGTAAGCCTACCTTTTTTTTTTTTTTTTAAATCTGTTAATGCTACTCTATATCTTTATGTCAATGACCTCATGGCCTACTTTTGCTAGTGTGTGTTTTATTACACTATCAGTCACTGTTATCTTCAGCTGAAGTGTATCAAAGTCATGCCTGATGTTAGCTTGCTGCTGAAAAACCCTTTCCTAGTATAAATAGAAACTGGTACATGCTCAGAGCATGTTGGGGTTTTATCAGTGTATTCATGACTGTTTATTTTATAGTAATCTGTTTAAAGTCTGTTTAAAGAGAAAACTCAGCGCTTTATAATCAGGAGCAAAGAGAAATCTGATGTGATGTTTCTCTGTATATACAGTACTTCGGTGATAACAATGAAGAAGTGGATTCTGAAAACCCCAAGCATGTAATTTATTAGTAATTCAATTCATTTCAATTTATTTGTAAAGGATAGTTTTGGATATTTTCCAAGTGGTTCTATCCACAGCAATCCCACGAGTCATGGGCTGTTCATGCAGATCGATCCCCAGCAGAGTGCACCACCAAGCAACGAGACTCCAACCTGGGGTAGGGCATCAGCATGGATCTGGGAGGTCTGGAAAGAAGAAAAAGTCACACTAAGAACCCATGATTGGCATAAAATAGTGGATGGGTAGGAATATCTGTTTATCTATGAGGTGTGTGACATGTTTGATATTTATGTGTAATAAGAGAAAAGGAATATTTGAGGGTTTTGAGCAGAGACGTGTGTATCTGTGTCCCATGATTTTTTTTTTAAATCAACTTTCATGCCGTTTGAAATGGAACTTTCAGTATGAATCAGCTTATTATTCAGTAAACAGCATGACACTCGTAAATGGCACTGAAACTAATAGGACTATTGTGGGTTAGACTGACCCTGGGACTTTAAAAGTTAAAACTTAACCTGTTGTTTGGTTTGAAACTGTACAGGAACTTTCAAAGTGCCCTCCTTCCTGAAACACCCCCTCCCCACACCCTCCCTCTGTTTTTCTTTCTTAGTTGCTGAGTGGCAGGCGTGACCCAGTATGACCCCCTGAGTGCTATGTTCGTGTGCTCTGCTGTGCTGTTACTGCTGATGTCAGCATCTTACTGGAGGATTTAGCAGCTCCTTCTCTAACAGGGTGCTGCGTTTAAAGGCACAGTACAGTGTTGTTTTTAAAAAAAAAAAAAAAAATCCAGCTCACTTCCTTTAATTCAGTTAGAGGGTTGTACAAAAAAAGCAGTCAAAAAGAGGAAACTTAAAAGGATTTATTTTTTTTTTATATATTTATTACCTAACTTCATTACAAGGACATATATATATATATATATATATATATATATATATATATATATATATATATATATATATATATATATATATATGTCTATATATATATATATATATATATATATATATATATATATATATATATATATATATATATATAGAGAGAGAGAGAGAGAGAGAGAGAGAGAGAGAGAGATACTGTTGCAGTGAGCCACTATTAAACGGCACAACCTGAAGTATTTTATTACATCACTGATAATCTTTTCTTTGCTAAAGAACATCATGTGTTTAATCCATCTAAAATTACATTTAACAGCCTGGAACATCCATGACACGAATAACTTAGTTCCTGGTATTATTTATGTTATAGTAGCTATAAACAGCCACACATCAGAATCTCCTTTTTTCTCTCTGTTGTATTTAATAAGACAAAATAAAATGCAGATTGTTATTGAGAATCCATGAACTGTATAATCTTCTGCCCTGACAGCTCAGGGGCAGTGGTGGCTCAAGCGGTTAAGGCTCTGATTTGCTGATCAGGGGATTGGGGTTCCAGCCCCAGCATTGTCAAGCTGCCAATGTTGGGCCCTTGAACAAGGCCCCTAGCTCTCACTGGTCCAGGGGGCACTGTATCATGGCTGACTCTGATTCAACCTTTAACATTGGAGTATGCAAAGAGAGCATTTCATTGTGCTGTAATGTATATGTGACAAATATAGGCTCCTTCTTCCTCAGACAAAACTTCATGCACAGTTTAGAATGAGCAACACTATTGTCAGCATTTAGATATCTGGCCATTAAAACCATACATTATTACTAAACAGCCTTGAACCTGTTACAGCATGATACTGACCTGTGAAAGACATGATTTGTCAAGGTTGCAGTGAAAGAACTCAAGTGTCCATCTTTGGGATGAACTAGAAAATGGACTGAAGCCCAGACCTTCTTTCTTTCCCTCACTAATATTCTCGTGGCTGAATAAACAATTCCGACAACCACTCTCCAAAATCTATCCATTCTCAAAGACTGGAGGCTTTTATAATAGTAAAGGGTGACTAAATCTGGAATAGGATGTTGTACAAGTACATATGGGTGTGATGGGATTGTCAAGGTTTTTTTTTTTCCACATAATTTTGGCACATCAGTTTTTTAACACCTTCTGAATGTTCAGAACAGAAAAGTCAGCAGTGCTGTGGTATCAGTTTCAGCTGCACTGCATGACAAACAACAGTAGTGGCATCCAAAGAAGAATTCACAGAAAGTAATTAAAAATAATGCATAAATTTGTGCAAAATGTTACTAAGCAGCTACTTTTCCTGCTTGTAGGACATGTCAGCACGATGTCATGACTTTTTCCTTTGTAACTGTGTGGTAGTTTTTTTATGAAAATGACCGACAATCTTTCCCAATTAGCTCTCACGCACAAAGACAAAGTAGACGTTGAGCAATGTGTTATGCCTAGCCTTGACAGACATGTGGTGGGCTGCAAAAATATTTTTGTTCCTGTGCATTAATGACTCAGCTTCTTATTTTAATGATTTAAAAAAAATCTAGCATATCAATATGTGAGAAGATAACAGGATAAGGGGATGTGTGAATGTGGATGAGTGGATATAACTATATACAGAAACTAAGAATTAAAAAAAAAACTCATGACGTTCTTGCGGTTTTAACTTCTCTGTTAAGTCTGCATGCAACATACGTCTTTGTCTTACACCTTTTAACCACCGATGGCAGCATGAGATTTGCGATGGAATATAATTTATGTGGGTGTTTGATAGAGTCTGTAAGAGAAAGCACCACATGTCAGTTTGTGGTCACGACTGTGGTTGACAAGTACAGCCAGTATCAGACAGGGTGGGTCATACTCTTGTCGTGTAGGTTATGATTAAAAACGTTCCTGTAAACAATGCACATATGCAGAAAAAAGTACTGATACTTGATAGAAACTCATGTGATGTTTTGCAGCAACCAAAGAGACTGAAAGTGCTGAGTTGCTTCGACCCTTCCCAAGCACCACTAATAAAAAATAAAAAAAACTGCAGATGAGATACTTGTTCTCATCTCACACTGAGAGTAAATACCAGAGTCACACTTGTTCTTTGCACCTGATAATACTTCATAAGCTGCTGGATGGGCAGAATGAAATGATTTGTGTGAACAGCTGTGTTGGAGACGTCACCATCTCTGTCCCAAACCATGCTATTCTCTAATCCCTCTCCAGCAGCCACATGAAAAGATTCTCTGGTAACGTTTACTTGAGAACAGTGTTAAAAATTAGTTTCAAGATTTGCCCTCATTTACCACTGAGCATTATTCATCCTGATATGTTTTCTGTATACAATTCATATGGTTTTACTGCTGTTATTCGCACAGTTCATGCCCAGCTTCACAAACCTGACCTGTGTGAACTTCTACTCAGGATGTTCTGTCTTCTTACTGTCTTCTGCATCAATGTCTTATTTTGGAAAAATAGTGTACACATTTATTAAAATAGATTTTACAGTAATTTATGGGTAACCACTGAACCACCACAACGTGATCAACTAATTAGAATTGATTCACTGCAGTCTTTTATTGAAGTTAATTAATCAGTGTTCATAATGCCAGGTTTGTTGGCCCAGTGGTCAAGGCTTTGTGTTGCAGAGTAGAAAGTCATGTGTTTAGATCTCAGTGCTGCCATGGTTGGGTCCTAGAGCAAGATCCTACAGTGTTGTTGTATACTACATCGAGGAATTGTCCATGATTATGTTTTATTTATACTATGATATTACAGTACATTACAGTAAATATATATTATAGTTGTTTAGAATAGACTCTCAGCCTCCTACAGTATAAGTTAGTATAGATGTGTACCATACTTTACTGCCAATGCTGTAAAGTTTAAAGCAATGTTTTTAAATGTATTTGGACACCTTTCCATCACATCCATATGTGCTGGTTGAACATCACATGTTTTTTGTAATATAATAAGTTTCAGTTTAAGTTTCAGGGAGGCACGGTGGCTTAGTGGTTAGCACGTTCGCCTCACACCTCCAGGGTCGGGGTTCGATTCCCGCCTCCACCTTGTGTGTGTGTGGAGTTTGCATGTTCTCCCCGTGCCTCGGGGGTTTCCTCCAGGTACTCCGGTTTCTTCCCCCGGTCCAAAGACATGCATGGTAGGTTTATTGGCATCTCTGGAAAATTGTCCCTAGTGTGTGTGTGTGTGCCCTGCGATGGGTTGGCACTCCGTCCAGGGTGTATCCTGCCTTGATGCCCGATGATGCCTGAGATAGGCACAGGCTCCCCGTGACCCGAGGTAGTTCGGATAAGCGGTAGAAGATGAATGAATGAATAATAAGTTTCACTCTTCTGGGAAGGCTTTTCACTCGATTTTGGAGTGTGGATGTGGGGATTTGTGCAAACTGATGTGAGGTGAGAAGGCCTGGGGCACAGTCAAATGTTCCGTGTCTTTATGGACCTGGATTTGTACATGACCTGACAAAACAGGCTTGGGCCCCTCAGCTATGTTGAACTGAAGTTTTAATGCTACAGCATATTAAGACATCCTTTAAAATTATGTGCTTACGGTGGCTTAGTGGTTAGCTTAGTGGCTTATGTGCCTCGGGGGATTCCTCCGGGTACTCCGGTTTCCTCCACCGGTCCAAAGACATGCATGGTAGGTTGATTGGCATCTATGGAAAATTGTCCGTAGTGTGTGATTGTGTGAGTGAATGAGAGTGTGTGTGTGGGTTGGCACTCCGTCCAGGGTGTATCCTGCCTTCATGCCCGATGACGCCTGAGATAGGCACAGGCTCCCCATGACCCGAGGTAGTTCGGATAAGCGGTAGAAAATGAGTGAGTGAGTGAGAGAAACTTAGGGCTAAATTGTGTTGACTAGACTACTGGCTCACAGAATCTCCAAAACAACAGGTCTTGTGGGATGTTCCCAGTATGCAGTGGTTATTAGTGGATATTACAACCGGTGATCCAGTGACAGGGTCATGTGCTCCCAAGACTCACTGATGTATGTCAGGAGCAAAAGTCTGGTCAGATCCCTTCAGAAGAGCTACTGTAGCAAAACCTGCTCAAAATATAAATAATGGCTGTGATAAAAAAAAGTGTCACAACACAGTGTCCTGGTTCAGCAGGTGGTTTTAATGGTTCCCACGGCAAAGGACTACATTGACTTAACTTTGTCTAAACCCAAGTGCAAAAAAAAACCTACCATGATTCACAAGCATATGTCTGCCACACTGCAAAGATTGCTCAGGAATGGTCTGAGGAACATGACAGAATTCCAGGTGTTGGCCACCTTGGCCTCCTTTCTTTTCACATGAAAGCATGAGATGTTTTTGCTTTCCCTTGTGCAAATTGTTTTATTTTCATAAAATAAGTATAAACCCAGTAGTTTATCCACACCTGCAAAGTTTGAGCTGACCATATTCTGAAGTTGTGACTCACACATCCTTCTTTGTGTTTGTTGGACTATAAAAATCTGGAGAACACTGTAATAGTACGTCAGGGCTTATGGCTTGAGCTGCCTCTTGAAAATTAGAGTTAATTCAATGTGCCAAATAAACGGAGGTAACCATAAAATAATTTAAAGGCCCTTTCATATAAATTGATATTGGTGTCATAAAATGTTTGATGTGGATGGTTATGTGATAAACTACAAGGCAGCTAACTCTGGAAGGGGGTTTAATACTGTACTGGAAAGTATTTACACTTGATTTAAAAACATTATGAAAGGTGGTTAGGTTGTAGTTGGTTGTTACAGTGCAAAGTGTATTCAACTGCTGGGATCTGAGAAACTTAGCGCGTTGGGGGCACGGTGGCTTAGTGGTTAGCACGTTCCAGGGTTGGGGGTTCGATTCCCGCCTCCGCCTTGTGTGTGTGGAGTTTGCATGTTCTCCCCGTGCCTCGGGGGTTTCCTCCGGGTACTCCGGTTTCCTCCCCCGGTCCAAAGACATGCATGGTAGGTTCATTGGCATCTCTGGAAAATTGTCCGTAGTTTGTGATTGCGTTAGTGAATGAGAGTGTGTGTGTGCCCTGCGATGGGTTGGCACTCCGTCCAGGGTGTATCCTGCCTTGATGCCCGATGACGCCTGAGATAGGCACAGGCTCCCCGTGACCCGAGGTAGTTCGGGATAAGCGGTGGAAAATGAGTGAGTGAGTGAGTGAGTATCCAGTCAGGGACAAAAGTTGCCCAAAAAAGGAAATATTGGAGGCTTACTTTCAAAGAATTTATCTTGCTCCCATAAGTTCCCATAAGAGGCAAAAAAAAGTTCCTAACTAAGACTTTCAGAAGGATTTCAGAATAAACATTTCAGAATAAAAAAACAAAGTCTATATAATCCATAATGAGCAAGCCTAGAGCAATGGTGGTAAGAACGATATCAGGAAGAAACCATGACAGGAAACAGACTCAAAAGAGAACCCATTCTTATCTGGGTGACACTGGAGAGCATGATTATAAGTAATGTCCTTTCTACAGCTGTATATAGTGGATGCTTCATGAAAGTGGGGAACTTTCTTTCTTAAACACAAGAGTCTCTTTTTCATATGAGGCAAACTGCTGTTTATAGACTGTTTATAATCTAGCCATCAGGGTTGACTAGTATACATACTTTCAAAATGAAGTTTTCTAGCAAACTTTAAAAATGTTTGCTATTTGAATCAGTTTTTCTATTTGTTACAACACATGATCTGTCCGGTCTGTATAACGTGGTGATATTCGGTATCAAGCTTTAACACAGTTAAAACGTTCTTCACAGCAACCCATGTTCTTGTTCCAGATAAATAAATTTGAAACATGACAGCAATTTGATTATCACATCTGTCTATAATTAAACTTTACTATCTTACATTGATATGTGAATCCATTTAACATTATATTCTTAAAACAGTTTGTCACGAAGCGTTCTATCTTTTTTCTATTGTAAGGGAGTGAGCACGCAACCTCACAACAACAACAACATTTTACCCATAAAATTAAAGCTGTATGGTTTTCAGGGATGTAATTGGGGTGGGAATTTTACTAAAACTTACTGTTATATTTTGTCAAGATGCATCTCAATCCGCATGTACATACCGAATCTCAATGTGGAACTTCTTCACAAGCTTTCTAACACATGTTTAATGAATAGGGTGTCTTAATCCTGTTATCTGCATCTGCCTTAAGCTTCATGAATGAGGCACTTTATTCCCTTCCAGACTGCACCAAGATTTCCTCTTCTGTGTGCTGCTTCAGATGCAATTCCACTGTAAAAATCTGGCCGCTTCTGTTGTTCCAGGTTTGTTTATTCACACATTTTTGTTGCTATCTGTTTTCCTCTTTCCCATGCCATCTTTGAAATGACTTTGTTATGAATTTGAATTCTAATATTATGCTGTTGAATTTATGGTAGGAGACGGCCTGCCCTTTCAGCGCATTCTACACATATAACTTTATTTTGACCCAGCAATTGTAATTGGGTTTTGCTTCCCTGGTGGTCCAGCAGTAGGATCCCTCACTCTCACCAATGTAGCCTGGGTTCGATTTTAGGGAAGGAAACGAACCCAACCACTGAGGGGTAACTATCAGTGCCGACCCTAAGCCCAGATAAAATGGCAGGGTTGAGTCAGGCATCCGGCATAAAATATGTACTAAAATCAAATAATGCAAATAATACCCTGTACTTTAGTAAAACATAAATATAGTTTACTAAAATGACATAGGTAATGACATTTATATTTAGGTTAGTAGTTAGGTAATATATTCAGTTGAACAAATGCAGCGGTAAATGCTTCTTTTTCTACTTTCAGCTTTTCCCATTAGGGGTCGCTCATCAGTTTCCACCTAGCTCTATCCTCGGCATCCTCTACTCTCGCGCCAATTACCTTCATATCCTCTTTTAACACATCCATATATCTCCTCTTTGTCCTTCCTCTCGACCTCTTACCTGGCAGGTCAATCTCCAACATCCTTCTACTAAATAACCATCTCCCTCCTCTGTACATGTCCAAACCATCTCTCTGACCTTGTCCCCAAAACAGCCAACCTGAGCTGTCCCTCTGATGTGCTCGTTCCTTATCCTGTCCATCCTCGTCAGTCCTAGCGAGAACCTCAACATCCTCATTTCTGCTACCTGCATCTCTGCCTCATGTCTTTTTCTCACTGCTACAGTCTCTAACCCATACAGCATAGCTAGTCTCACTACTGTCTTTTACACCTTTCCTTTGATTCTTGCTGACACTCCTCTGTCACACAACACTCCTGCATTCGCTCTTCACCTCTTTTCCACACTCCGTGTCACACTGGATGGTTGACCACAAATACTTAAACTCCTGCACCTTCTTGACCTCATCGGTCTGTAACCTCACTGTTCTACTTCCCTCCCTCCCGTTCAAACACGTGTATTCTGCCTTACTTTCATTCCTCTTCTTTTTAAGCAGACCTCCACCATTCCAGGTGTTCCTCCACCTGCTCCCTACTCTCACTACAGGTCACAATGTCATCCGCAAACATTTTCAATGGAGATTCCTGTCTGACTTCAGCTGTTAACCTGTCCATCACCATATCAAACAAGAAGGGACACAAAGCCGATCCTTCATGTAGCCCCACCTCCACCTTTTACTCCTCTGTCAGCACATCTCACTGCTGTCATACATATCCTGAACTACTCTGACATACTTCTCTGCCACTCCTGACATCCTCATACAGTACCATAGGTCCTCTCTTGGCACCCTGTCACATGCTGTCTCTAAATCCACAAAGACGCAGTGCAGTTCCTTCTGATTATCACTGTACTTCTCCATTAACAATCTCAGAGCAAAAATTGCATCAGTCTTGCTCTTTACTTCTACTACCCTTTCCCATTGCTTCATTGTGTGGCTCATCAACTTTATACCTCTGTAGTTGCTAAAACTCTGCACATCGTCCTTGTTCTTAAACATCGGAACTAGATCACTTCTCCTCCATTCCTCAGGCAGCTTCTCACTCTCTAAAATTCTGTTGAACAATCTAGATAGAAACTCCACTGCTGTCTCTCCTAGACACGTCCACACTTCCACAAGTATGTCATCCGGACCAACAGCCTTTCCACTCTTGATTCCCCTAAGAGCCTTCCTCACCTCATCCTTTCCAACCTTTACTATTACTTGCTCTAGCATTTTCACCTCTTCCTCCCTACTTTCCCTCTCATTTTCATCATTTATCAGCTCCTTAAAATACTCCTTTCATCTTCTCTGTATACTCTCCTCACCTGTCAGCATCTTTTTATCTATATCTTTAATAATCCTTATCTGTTGTACATCCTTCCCATCTCTATCTCTCTGTACAAGTCCTTCTCACCTTCCCTCATGTCTAACCTGGCATACAACTCATCGTATGCTTTCTGTTTGGCCTTTGCCACATCCCTCTTCATTCTGTTCTCTGATTCCTTGTAGTCCTGTCCATTTTCTTCAGTCCTTTCTACGTCCCGCTTCTTTTTAGCTAGCCTCTTCTTCTGAATGCTGGTCTGTATTTTCTTGTTCCACCACCATGTTTCCTTATCTTCTTTTCTCCTTCCAGATGACACACCTATCACCTGCCTTCCTGACTTCCCGATCACTCCTGCTATAGATTCCCAGTCATCCGGAAGCTCTTCCTGACCACCAAAAGCCTGTTAAAGTTTCTACCACTTGGTCTTCTTTTCTATCTTTCCTCTTCTCTTCTTCCTGACCACCAGAGTCATCATACACATCAGCATCCAATGCTGTCTGGCTACACTCTCTCCTCCCACCACTTTACCATCGCCAGATGACCTCATCTACATAGAATGTATTCTACCTGAGTACTCCTACCTTCACACTTATATGTAACTCTATGTTCTTCTCCCTTCTGGAAATAAGTGTTAACTACAGCCATTTCCATTTACTTAGCAAAATCCACCACCATCTGTTCTTCTAGGTTCCTTTCCTTAACACCAAACCTGCCCATCACCTCCTCATCACCACTGTTTCCCTCACCAACCTGCACGTTGAAGTCTGCTCCATTCACTACTCTCTCCCATCTGGAAATACTCTCCATCACCTCATCTAACTCACTTCAGAACCTCTCATTCTCTTCTAACTCACAGCCTACTTGTGGAGCATAACCACTGATGACATTCAACATCACCCCTTCAATTTCTAAGTTTAAACTGATTTCCCTGTCTGAACTCTTTTCATCTCTAAAACGTTCCTCAGAAAATCATCCTTCAGGATCACTCCTACACCATTTCTCTTCCTATCCACACCATAATAAAACAGATTGTATCCCCATCCAATACTTTGCTTCCATTCCACATGGTCTCCTGCACACACAGAATATTCCACCTTTCTTCTCTCCATCATGTCCTCCAGCTCTCTACCTTTCCCTGTCATTGTACAGTACCAATGTTAAGAATCCCTATTTTCACACCTATACTCCTGCCTTTCCTCTTCTTCTTCTGCCTACAGGCACTTCTCCTTCCTCTTCTTATTCGACCAACAGTAGCCTAATTTTTGCTGGCACCCTGTAGGTCTACAGCACCGGTAGAGGTTGTTGTTAAACCAGGGCCTCGACCGATCCGATATGGAATTCACACTGACAATTCGCATGTTTAAATTTTGCACATTTTACACCGGATGCCCTTCCTGACATAACCCTCTCTATTTATCCGGGCTTGGGACCGGCACAGAAGTCACTGGCTTGCAACCTCTGTTGCCGAAAGGTAAAGGTGCCTAAACATTGCTTACACACACTTTAATCAAATTGTTTATAAGTTATTAAATGCCACTGTAAAATGGACATAAGACTAATCAAATTAGATCATAATCAGATATGGACTTGAAAATCGTTTGCAGTAAAACTGCAAAAAAATAAAAAATTTTAAATATTCTTACTCTTTGTCCAGAATAAGAATATTTAAATGTTTGATATTTTTTGATATTGTTTTGATATTGAAATGAAAACTAATAAAAACAACAGTGTTAACAATAAACTAACCCTAAACAATAGAATTGATTTTATTTACATCATTTAGCAGACACTCTTATCCAGAGTGACTTACATTTTTCTTATTTCAGTTTATACACCTGAGCAATTGAGGGTTAAGGGCCTTGCTCAGGGGCCCTTCAGTGGCAACTTGGTGGACTTGGGATTCGAACCAGTGACCTTCCAATCAGTAGTCGAACACCTTATCCACTGAGCTACCACATCCCCCATTTACCACACCTATGTTAGAGTGAACAGCTGTTTAGAACGATACAGCTGTTGATGCTAATCAAAGTAAGAACCCATTTCTCATTATAAATTTTACAAATTGGAAATCCTGTTGTTTTTCTGAGTAAACTGGGTTATAATAAGAGGTATGTACACTACAGTGTCGTTTAGTAGAATTCAGTAGAATGCAGCCTTTAAGTAAAATGTCCTCCCTTTCAGAGAAGTCTGTAACTTTACTTTGTATATGTTCTAACGATCATAAATGTCAAGATTTTCACCATAAAGGTTTTCCCAGGTTGCCAAACCTTATTTCTGCATTTTCAACATTGCAGTATCTTGCAGTATCAGTACATCCCACAATACAGAGTAAATTTATTGTTTTATAAGTTTGATTAGTTCAAAGATTTTGTGAAATAGCAGAAGACCCAAAAATTCAAAGTACTGTGTAATTAAATAGAGTTTGTTACATTATCTGTAACATAGAAACTGGGGTAAGATGTGCTGATGTGTAACAGAATATGAGTAACAGAATATTTTGCCAACCTTGTAAATTTTTCCAAACATATTTGATCTTGAAGTAAGAACTGAAGTAATACTGAATCTATTCTCTCACTTAAAATGTTGTGATTTTTTAATTGTAATTTGAAAAAGGAGTGTTTGGAAGAACACATTGATGGTAAAATCGTTTTAGTCACACTGAGCATTTACAAAGCTATATAACGTGTGTATAATGGATTATCATTAACAAAAAGCACCATACTTTTCACTTCATTATACTTCATAAAGGGTGATTAGTTTCCTCACATAGAATTCTCAGCCAGGGAATCAACTCAGCTACTGGCAGTTGCACGAGCCAGTGCACTATCAGTGCCGGTCCCAGTCCAGAGAAAAAGGGCAGAAAGGGCATCTGGTGTAAAACCTGTGCCAAATCAAATATGCAGATCAATGATCTGGCTGTGGCAACCCCTTCCTTCCTTCAGCTACTCCTTGTTCTGGGTCACCACAACGGATCACCTGGTCCTTATATTAGATTTGGCACAAGGTTTTACACCGGATGCCCTTCCTGACACATTCCTCCCATTTTTTTCTGGGCTCGGGACCGGCACTGGAAGTTAACTCTTCGGTGGTTGGGTTAGCGTTCTAGCGGCCAAGGCAATAGGAGCGCAGGATCCAGCTGCTGGACCACCTGGGGGCTGGTGGTGTCAACCCCTAATAGGAGCCCAAAAACCTGCTATAAAGGACTGATATTTATTAATATAAATTAATACTGTGTTTGTAAATTATTATTTTTATTAAAAAATAATAATTTAGTAATAAATTAAATAGTGACGTGACATACAGCTAAGTACTGTATGGTGATCCATACTCAGAATTTGTTCTCTGTGTTTTACCTATCCAAAGTGCACACACAGCAGTGAACACACACACACTTGGAGCAGTGGGCAGCCATTTATGCTGCGGCGCCCGGGGAGCAGTTGGGGGGGGTTCGGTGCAATATATATATATATATATATATATATATATATATATATATATATATATATATATATATATATATATAGAGAGAGAGAGAGAGAGAGAGAGAGAGAGAGAGAGAGAGAGAGATTTTTTTTTTTAAATTAAATATACACTAGGTACTTTTCTTACTGCTTTCTTCCTTCCTTTTTTTTGTTTTTAATTTTTTACAATTTTACAATTTTACAATTATATGATATATATGTATACAGGTTGCATGTTGTAAGGTTCATAGATACTCATGATCCTTGTGCTGGTTTCCAACTCTAATTGCTGTCTAGCCTGTACGAGTGGTAAATAAAGATAGTCAGAAGCTGCAAAATCCAACATACTTACATAATTGAAAACATATTACTCTTGCTTCTTACACTCTTCTGTAGACACGGGCACCTAGATTCCAATAATTAGCTAATGTTGCTGTGACTAACATCTGATTGAGTGTATGCCATCCCTCCCATTCAGACCGTAAGGCCAATTTTGCCTTCTTGACGCTCAGCTATTGATTTCTGTGGAATCGTTAGGAACTAGCAATTCTTTTTTCTGAGGTACTCAGGGGCTCTGTGGTGAATGTTTCTGCAAAGAAGGCGTCTTCATTGCGTTATAACAGTATGAGGCTATGGGAGAGTCTTCAGGACAGCAGACTTTGTGGTTTCTTGGTAATAATATGCCTTTTTTTTTTTGTCTAATTAACTTCATGAGAGAAAAAAGAGGCTTGTGTGCGAAGAACAGTTTATAGCTAACTTGTTTTACAGACGTTCCACAACATTATATTAAAGTAACTATAATTTCAATTGTCACAAAACAGCTTTACAGCAGTACAGAGATAGATCTAGATGTAGATCAGGTGACAGTGGCAAGGAAAAAGGTCCCAGAAACAGACAAGGAAGAAACCTTGATAGGAAGCCATCCTCTTCAGTGACACCTGATAGTGTGATTAGAGTTATTACTCTTCCACAGCTTTTTACTGTGAAGTCAAACAGTACTAAGTGTGTTAGAAGGATTTAGACCATCAAGCATTTGTAACTTTAAATCTATACTAACCAAGTTATCCAGTAAGCATAGACTGTTTTCTGTCACGGACGCGGGATAAAAACGGACCCAAACGCAGGACAGCTTAACAAAAACAGGATTTATTAACTTAAAAAACACTAAACAGGACAAAGACAAACCAGACGAAGACAACAGAGGATTCTGCGCTGCACAAGGCAACACGGCTCAGCTAAATAGTACAAATAATTAACAGACATGAGGGACAGGTGTGCAGAGGCGGGGAGGAAAAGACAAGGGCAGGGCAGACACGTGAACACAGAACATAAACAAAGGCACATGGCCAAAGTCCGGGCAGAGTCCTGAGAGTTTTCACTGAGTAATGTTGTTCATCCACACAGTAACCTCATTTCAAGCTTTAGCCTATTCATGCTGGGCCATGCTCACTAGCGGCACATGATTCTCAGGTGAAGCAAGCAGTGGTCGAGTACAAGTCTAGAGGGCAGAAAGAGTCAGAGTCACCTGAGTCAGGTAGCAGGTAGTAGTAACATTAGGAGCTTTTTACATTTTGTTACTGTTGGTAGACTGCTGTAGTATAAGAGAAATAAAATACTACTGGATATGATATTATTAGAAAAAAAAAAACCTATGTGTGCTATCAGTGATTTAAAGCATATCGTATCATATTTTATTCCATGCCTAATTAGTAGGTTTTTTGTTTTGTTTTTTGTCAATTTATTTGTTTAGCGCTTTTAACAATTCACATTGTCTTAAAGCAGCTTTGCAGAAGTATAGAGTTAATTAATACCTTTTTTATAATAGCTAATTAATAGTTAATTCGTAGTTTCAGGAGGAATATCTTTTGTATATAAGGTGACTCTATTTAGGGCAGTTTGTTCTAAACTGTTAAAATCATCTGCCACTTTACAGTAGAAAATGCTGGCTCATGCATTTCCTCCATTATTCCTCCTTCTGGAAAGGTTTTCGGTTTATTTTATGCCAGAGACGAGGAAATGAAACAGTGGACTATTCAAGGAGCAAGAGTGGATTGTTTTTCTGGCTTGCCCCCGACTGCTAATCACGCTGTATTAGTTATTTTTCAGGCAAGTCAGACCTGAACGCACTTTGAATGTATTATTTTAAAAAATGTTTTTTTTTTTTTTTTTTTTAAATTTTACAGTCCAAGCTAAAGGAAAACAGAGCTGTTCTTCTATGCAGAACAAATAAGAATACATGAGAAGGGAGGAGGGTGGTGAGGGGAGTGTGGCAATTCATTTGTAAGGTTTCCGTTTTGGGTGACTTGGAAAGTATAGGGCAGGCAAAATGAAGGGATGTCAATGTGCCCTCATTTCCCGTTTGAGTGTTTTCAGATCCCAGTGTTGAGTATTATTATCATGGTGTTATGATCTTCTATAATTACAAAATTGGTCTACATAAACAGGCTTATTGAAATGATGCAGAAAGTAAGAGAGAGGGAGAAAATGGAGCAGAGATTGAGAGGTAAGTAGGATTGTTTGTCTTGGAACAAGACACAGAAATATGATCCAAGGGCTGGGATGGGTTTAAACAATAGCATAAACCCAACAGGGTCATTTCAGGATACATGGACAATATGTCTGCCTTAGGTCCGGTCTCTCACTCTCTTTCTCCTTCCTCCCTCCCCTTTCTCTTTCTCTGTCTAGCCCCAACCCCAGCTTTAACTTGCTTTTCATCACACCACGTTGGATTTGGACATGGAGCAGTGTCCCTTTTTAGAGAAAGAAACTTAGAGGAAACACTCAAAAGCCATATTAAGTTGTATATCAAAACAAGGCTGGTGCAGACATTTGTTCTTAATTTACTGCAACTGTAAAATTTCTTAAAGGAAAAGGAAGTCAACATTTTATACAGCCTCTTTGTGTTTATCCTCTAATAATAAACTACATTTCATAAGTGTAAGAATATAATGCACCTTCATATGTTCTGCATAGTGAATAAGAATATAAAGCAGCTAAATTTACCATGCAGAACATTTTAAGCTGCTTTATATTCTTGCGCCTGCACAATTTGCCTGGTCTGTTAAGCTCAGACCACAGGAGCTCAAATACAATGACTGAGTTGGCCACAGCAAGGCATTGATTTAGTTTCCCTTTTGTGTACTTGCCTGCATGTTTGGGATCATCATCTTGCAACCAGATTTGAGGTTTAAAATATCCTGATACCTATGATATTATATTATTTTTCACAAAAGCCCATCAAAAACAAACTGCAAAACAATTAAATATTTCCCAGAAGGGTTTAAGGCTTTAACTTGATTGCAGACGAAACAGGTGAAATGCACAACCTAGAGGTTTGGTTCCATTTAACCACATAATTCCAAATACTTTTTCTGAAGTTCAGGAGATTCATTTCTTATGGGTTGCTTTTAGGAAGCTGTTTATTTGTGTTTAAAAAATACTTCATTTGAAATGTACTTTATTAATACAATAATAGGTAGTTTTTACAAAAAATACTAGTAACAATTTTGAATAATTGTGTGTAGTCTTAATTAATAATTCTATTTACACTATTCAGTGTCTCTGAATGTCTCTCACCATGCTTGTCTACTTGACTTGTAATGTGACTGCCACTGACAATGCAATGTCTATTATTAGCAATTGTGTATTGCGAGAGTGGTTTTAGCTAAGCTGTTATTATCACATAAGTGAAAACTCACCCTTGGACATAGAAATTGGTTGTTATATAGTCAACATGACAGTATGAAACCGCAAAAGTACGTGTTACTATGACTGCGGTATGGGTCAAAATTGTAGCATGAATATTTCTGGGTTTGGAATTAAACAGATAAAAGTTTGAATAATCTGAATATACTGAATTTACAATTTGAAAGAACTAAAAAAAGTACTAATGTAAGCTGTAATTGCCATTACTATTGTCTTATTACTAAAATTACATGCACACTGTAAAGTCTATTCAACAAAAAAAAAAATAAAACATTTAATTGTAACTTGTAATCCACATCTGAGCATCTGGGCCGAGCGACGTCCACAGCAGAGCAGAAGGGCCGATCGATGTCCACAGCAGAGCAGAAGGGCCGATCGACATCCACAGCAGAGCAGAAGGGCCGAGCGACGTCCACAGCAAAACAGAAGGGCCGATCGACATCCACAGCAGAGCAGAAGGGCCGAGCGACGTCCACAGCAGAGTAGAAGGGTCAATCGATGTCCATAGCCGAGCAGAAGGGCTGAGCGACATCCACAGCAGAGCAGAAGGGTCGATCGACGTACACAGCCGACCAGAAGGGCCGATCGACGTCCACAGCAGAGCAGAAGGGCCGAGCGACATCCACATATGAGCAGAAAGGCCAAGTGACATCCACATCTGAGCAGAAGGGACCAGCGACATCCACAGCCGACCAGAAGGGCCGATCGACGTCCATAGCCGAGCAGAAGGGCCGAGCAACATCCACAGCCGACCAGAAGGGCCGAGCGACGTCCACAGCACAGCAGAAGGGTCGAGCGACGTCCACAGCCGAGCAGAAGGGCCAAGCAATGTCCACAGCTGAGCAGAAGGGCCGAGCAAAACCCCGACACACCGCAGCCAGACCCACTTCTTGAAAACCAGAATGGGGGGAGTGCGGGAAAAAATCCTCTGCCACGGAGCAAAAAATAAACAGAAATATCCATGTGGCAAAATACGGGCCTGCAACACCCACCCGAGTCCGGTCCAGGCTGACGCTATCCTGCTAGGTCTGAGTCTGGCGGAATCCTTCTGTCAGCGATGTGGGGATAAAACAGACCCAAATGCAGGATAGCTAAAATAAACTGGATTTATTAAATAAAAAACACAAAACAGGAACAAAGACATGACACGAGACGCAACAAGAGACGACACACAAGATGAGGATTCCGCGGCGTCATAGGCAACGCGGCACGGCTAAATAGACATGACAATTTACACATGAGGAACAGGTGTGCAGAGGCAGGGAGGAAGAGACAAGGGCGGGCAGACACGTGAACGCACAAACGCATAAACGCACATGGCCAGAGTCCGGGCTGGATCCTGACAAACCAATCAAAAGGTATGATTAGTAACATACAGAAATTATCTTAAGTTTACTTTCATGTGCACATTAACATACTTTATAGACAAAGTTAAACATTTTAAGATAGCATTATCATCAAAAATAGATATCTAAACTATGTGGAGTCTAAAATCACTCCAGAGTCTCTGTGTTTCAGGAGATGCAGACAGGTTGCAGGTGAAAGGTAAACAGTCTGACTATGTGCTTACATTTTGCGTACTAGCTACAGAAAGTTGATGGAATGAATTTGTATTAAAAGCTGTATTTTTGTAGAGGATTAAACCAACTAATGAAATCTGAATTATGCCATGAAGCTTATTTGTTCTTAAGTCTTATTTAAGTACTTATTTAAACTGTTTGCATTGATAACCTTATAAAATCTTGAAGTCCATGTACTGTATTTCTTTTAGGCATATACTGTACTCTACGTGTGCCAAAGGTGATTCGCTTCACTGAAAGAGCTACTCCCTTACCCCATTTAGAACAGAGGTGCACTCATTGTTAAACGTCACAGACCACAGAAACCATAAACATTCGAAAACACAAAGTGACTGGATCCCTAGAGCTAGACTTTCTCTGTCTTTCTCCAGGTATGAATTCACTCTCACTTATTGCCCAGTATCTAAGATGAGTGGCAAGTACAAAACAGTGATCAATCTAAATATAACTATTTTCCTAATGCATTGTGGCTTCCAAAGATTGGGGAATAATGGGTGAGATTATCAGGGTATAGATTAAACCACCTCCAGAATAACACCACCCGGAGGTCAAGTCAAATTTTCATCCCACAAAGCATATGGGGTAGTTCATTGGTTCCATGTATTACTCAGTTCTGGACAGCCTAGTATTTAAAGAACTATTAAATAAGTCAGCAAATATCCTGCTTACCTTCCAGGGCACGAGTTAGAAACCAATATGTCCAGTAGACATAGTAGTATTAGACACTTACCCTTAAAGTAGGCGCACTAGACACTTAATCATGGGCCTCTTGAACCCCTTTCAGTTCCTCATTACACTGTCCATATTTCTGTCAACTTCTAACAAATCTCCCAAGCGGTTTACTACTATCCTGTTTACCATAGATTGCTTCTCTAAAGCATGCTAATTAATCCCATTATACAAATACCCTACAGCCAAAAAAACAGCTGAGGTTATAATAAGTGAAGTATTCAGCTATTATGGACTTTCTTTCTCCAATAACAGCACATGTCTGGAGATCTTTCTGACACCAAACACACTATAGATATCAGTTTATCCTCTGGCTTCCACTCATAGTCTAATTGGCAGTTTGAATGTTTCATGCAAGAAATCTGAATCTCAGATACTTCTGCAGCCAAAAATAACATCCATTGGAGCCAATACTTGAATGGAGAAAGCAACCTTAGGAAGTGGCACATAATCGACTGCAAAGAGCCATCTGCAGACAAAAAAAAAAAAACAGACAGACATTACAGACAATAGCATAATTTTCTTCCCAGGCAGATACGTTTGGTGTGGCTTATTACCAGGGATATAAGCTCAAACTTCTGAACAAAATCCGCATTTCAACCTTGCTTTCAAAATCATTAGACAAGTTACTTCAGTAATATATCATGTAGAATTACCATTCATCTACAGAACTACATTGAAACATTCTTCTCAAACTCAGGTCACTGGAGCTAAGCACACTACCTCCACTAGAGATAGAGGGTGGTGTAAGTGTCCTGAATGATCTACAACCCCATTGCACAGGGCAATTATGGTTTGCAGCAAAGGACATTCTGGGCAGCTTGATCATTAATGACTTTCACCAAGAACATTCAGACTGACCTGCTTCTAGATCCACAGAGGTTACAGAATGGTTTGCCTTTGGGTGGTGCTGATAGTTGAATCTGTCACATTAGTGTACATCATCTTGCCAGCATAGGGCCACCTCCCCTGAGAAGTAACTTCCATATCTTCACATCCTGCCTCTGATTACTTACTGTTTATAGACTTTCGGCTAATAAGGACTATCACATTCACCGTCATGTTGCTGAAAGTCTTGCCAGTATTTCCTGTTATGAGCAATTGATTCATGAATCATTTTTATGTGTTTTTTCTATTGTACTCCATTTATTCTTGCTCACTTTGTGGATAATCTGACCCACTGACAGGTTCTCGATATTGTCGTTAGATTCTGATTCAGGGTTTTTCAAACAAAACCTGTGACTCTGTGAAATTAAATTCACAATTTGAGTGTTTTAAACAGTCTACAAGCAACCCTAGGCCTGATATCTAATTCTACTGTGCACCTTTACTTAGAAAATATATTAACATATTATCTACAGTACATATTAAGATCAAGGGAGACACAGGTTTTAGTGGTGTATTATTGTAGATTATGACACAAACGGTTTTTAGAAAGTGGGTGGAAACTCAAGGTCCAGAGGAAACTCATGTATACATAGGAAGAACATGCAAATGTCCACTCATACAGTAAGCTGAGCTCATTATAAATCCAGGATTCTCTGTGCCACCATGCTGCTCTATTCCTAATATTAATTCAACCACATTAGCCTTACTAATTTAAACCAGTCCATTCTGTATTTCTAGAGATCAGATATATAAGACATTGTTGTTGTTTTTTTGTTTTGTTTTTTCAGCCATTGACCCAGGGTTTTAGCTCAATTATTCACAAACATTGTAATTGCCAAATAAGCGGCAGATAATGTGATCCAGTGTTTCAGGAATATGAATCTTTTAAACCCTCAGGCCAGGTTCCCAGGAACTGATTAAGCCTGATCTTGCACCTAATTATCCTGTCAGATGAAAATCCCTGAAAATCCTCTTTAGACCCATTTAACCTCAGATAAGTCCAGAAAACTAGCCCTCAGACTATCTCTCACTCTCTCAACATACCTAGGATTTACCCACTAACTGACTCAAAATTTAAGATGTGTCATGCATCATGTGACTCAAAATTTAAGATGTGTCATGCATCATGTGACTCAAAATTTAAGATGTGTCATGCATCACTCTGCAAAGCCTCCAAAAGGTCACATGGTTAAACTTAAATATTTCATGTGTTCCGTGTGAAATATCTCAGACACAGTATATTTAATAGCACCATAATGTACGATTTATCGTGTAGGGTAAGATATATATTATTGACAAATAATAAATGTGAATTCAACTGTGAATAACAGTGGAATTTCCCTAACTTGTGTTTGGGTCACTATAAGAGCATTACTTTCATTTATAACTGTAAGGTCATGTAAAGATCAGGGTGAGGAGGAGGAGGTTTCATTGGTATTCATGTATTATAGCTGACAAAGAATCTCCCTACACTGTGACAGGATATAGTTATAATTGCATCCAATATAATGAGAAATATATTTTTGGTGGTTGCTTATTACTTTGTAAATATCTGAACTGTCTAAAAAAGTGGTTCTCAAAGCATTTACAGCCAGGGACCACTTTGCTATGCAAAAATTGCTATGGACTCCCTAATCACAGATTTTAACACATTCAAATATTATTTATTAGGGTCACTGAGCTTTTTATTAATTAAACTAACCTAACCAAACCTAATAGTAACTTCAGTAGTATAAACTGTTTTCTTGATTGATGTTGTTTTCTAGATTTTAAAAGCACTAAAACTCAAGTAATGCTGTAATAACTTCCTTTATTTGTATTTTCTTTAGCAATATTTCTGCTGTTACACACACACACACACACACACACACACACACACACACACACACACATGGGACATATGGGGGTTAAACAGCCAGCTTAATAGTTCAATTTATATAATGAGCATCTAATGTAGAGCGTCATTAAGAGCATTTGGGTAAATGACAGAGGCTGAAACCACAATAGTGACTCAGTATCTAAGAGGATACATGTGTACACACACACACACACACACACACACACACACACACACACGCACATACAGTATACAGTATTAATATCCGTGCTAGGAGTCATGTAGGTTCTGTTCTGTTTACTCATTCTTTGTCTCTATTTCTGTCTCTCTCTCACACTTAGTTACACACACACACACACACACACACACACACACACACACACACACACACACACACACACACACATGCAGATGGACAGCATATGACACCAAGTGGAAAGTATGCCTCAGACAATTACTAACAAATGCAGGGATCGTCAGATGCAAAAAAAGGATAAACCAACATAAAAACCACAGAGCTGTCTATCAGAAAAAAGCAAGCCATCACCTGAGAAAAGAATGAACATTTACTTTACAATATTGTTACTCAACATATGTTACTCAAGGCTATCCCAGAGAGGTGATCCTGCTGACACTGTTTACCTGTTCGATTGCTAATACAACCATTTGGACAACAAAATGAAAAAAAGAGAGAAGGTGTACTAACAACCGGATGGTCAGCTAAGAAAAACAACAGCATTTGATGACAGAAACATTGTGAGAGCTGTGATGAAAAGCTCCAAAACAGCAGTCAGAGTCATTACTAATAATCTCCATTAGGCAGGGGGGCAGTTTCACAATCAAGCCTTCATTAGAAGACTTCCAGAGAAGTAGAGGCCAGACTGGGATACAAAAAAGAATAAAGAGATGAGCCACAATAATTCTGGAACTAAGATTACCCCCCTACTCAAGTGATGTAATGATGGAGACGCAGAGACAAAGTGTGGAGAAAAATCCAAAACATACAAATACATCAGTCAAGCTGATGTAAGAAGGTAGGTAGAGCTTCTGGAACGGGATCACTAAACTTTATTGATGATAATGCATGATAATATCAGCAAAATTAATCCAGAAGTCCAAATAAGCATTCTGTTTGCCAATTTACAGAGAAATGCATTGCATGTTATTTAGAGGAACTTGACCTGAAACCCTGCTAACTTGACAAAGGATATCATCAGAGGACTAAAGTGGAAGGTTCTAGACTGGCCAAGTCAATCACTAGACCGTAACTCAATTTAGCATGAATTTCAAATCCTGAAGAGAAAAGTAAAGGAAGAAACTCCCCGATACAAACAAGAAGTCGTTTATTTGTCATTAGCCCAGCTGAAGCATCTCAAAAGAAGAAT
Organism: Tachysurus vachellii; assembly: GCF_030014155.1. Taxonomy (NCBI): domain Eukaryota; kingdom Metazoa; phylum Chordata; class Actinopteri; order Siluriformes; family Bagridae; genus Tachysurus; species Tachysurus vachellii. The sequence goes on from NC_083469.1 coordinate 20,896,463, forward strand.
GCAATATTTTGGCAATGTCATTTGGCAGATATTGCAAGCAAGGTATATGCAGCCATTTACATTTATGACATTTGTTAGATGGCCTTATCCAGAGCAACTTAGATTCTATACAACTGAACAATTGAGGTTTAAGGGCCTGCACAGGGTCCCAGGAATGGCAACTTAATGGACCTGGGATTTAAATTCCCAACTTTTCCAATGCTTTAGCGACTAAGCTTTCATATCCCTTATATTACATTTTATTCACTTTTAGTTTGAATACTTTTGGTCACATAAGGATTGGGTGGTCTGCCACCAAAGATGCCATGTTGTATAACATCTAAATGTAAATAACAGTTTATAATGTATTTTTTTCATTTTCAAAGAATTCCCAAGGAGAAATAGTTGTGGAAAAAAAATACTTTACAGTCTTTACATCACTATTTTTACATTTACATTTACATTTACAGCATTTGGCAGACGCCCTTGTCCAGAGCGATGTACATAAGTGCTTAAATCTCTAACATTGGATACATTAATGCTGGCTCACTAAGTTACATACTTAAGATACCATGAGTTTAAAACATTGTTCAAAGTTACAATGAAAAAGTGTCAAAGGTTGTTTTTGTTTTTTTTAATAAATGCAAAAGATAAGGAAAGAAGTGCTAGTTGAAGTGTTTCCTGAATAAGTAGGTCTTCAACCGCCGTTTGAAAATAGCCAGTGACTCAGCTGTCCGGACCTCTAGGGGAAGTTCATTCCATCACCTTGGTGCCAGAACAGAGAAGAGTCTTGTAGTATACTTGCCTCTTACCCTGAGAGATGGTGGAGTACAGTCGAGCAGTGCTGGTAGATCGGAGGGTGCGGGGTGCAGTGCGAGGAGTGATGAGGGCTTTAAGGTAAGACAGTTACAGGTGGCTGGTTCCACCATCTCTCAGGGTAAGAGGCAAGTATACTACAAGACTCTTCTCTGTACTGGCACCAAGGTGGTGGAACGAACTTCCCCTAGAGGTCCGGACAGCTGAGTCACTGGCTATTTTCAAGCGGCGGTTGAAGACCTACTTATTCAGGAAACACTTCAACTAGCACTTCTTTCATTATCTTTTGCATTTTTTAAAAAAAAAAAAAAAAAAAAAAAAACACACCTTTGACACTTTCATTGTAACTTTGAACAAATGTTTTAAACTCATGGTATCTTAAGTATGTAACTTAGTGATCCAGCATTAATGTATTCAATGTTAGAGATTTAAGCACTTATGTACGTCGCTCTGGATAAGGGCGTCTGCCAAATGCTGTAAATGTAAATGTAAATGTAAGACAGAGTTGGTCCATTTTTGGCTTTGTAGGCCAGCATCAGTGTTTTGAATCTGATGCGTGCAGCTACCGGAAGCCTGTGGAGGGATTGCAGCAGCGGGGTGGTATGCGAGAACTTAGGCTGGTTGAAAACAAGCCGGGCAGCTGCATTTTGAATCATTTGCAGAGGACGGATTGCTTTCATAGGTAGACCTGCCAGCAGTGCGTTGCAGTAATCCAGTCTTGAAATGACAAGAGATTGAACAAGTACCTGAGCAGCCTGTGTGGACAAAAATGGCAGAATTCTTCTAATGTTGTAGAGAAGAAACCGACATGAGCGAGTCACATTAGCAACATGAGAGGAAAAGGACAGTTGATTGTTCATGGTTACCCCAAGGTTGCGAGCTGTGGCTGAAGGGGAGATCAGATCGTTGTGCAGGGATATAGCAAGGTCATGACCTGGGGATGAATCACCTGGGATGAACAGCAGTTCAGTTTTGCTAGGATTGAGCTTTAACTGATGAGCCGTCATCCATGATGATATTTCTGACAGAAATGCTGAGATCCGATTAGAAACTGTGGTATCTAAGTGTGGGAAAGAGAAGATAAGTTGTGTATCATCAGCATAGCAGTGGTAAGAGAACCCATGTGAGGAAATAACTTCACCAAGAGAGTGAGTATACAGAGAGAAAAGAAGAGGACCAAGAACTGAGCCCTGTGGGACACCAGTGGAGAGTCTGCGTGGAGCACATGTCACGCCCCTCCATGTTACCTGATATGAGCGTCCTTCCAGGTAGGAAGCGAACCATTCCCAAGCTGATCCACAAATCCCAAGACTCTTGAGGGTGTATAAGAGAGTCTCGTGGTTGACCGTATCAAACGCTGCTGAAAGGTCAAGGAGGATAAGGACGGATGACAGTTTGGCTGATCTAGCAGCATGTAGTTTCTCAGAGACATCCAAAAGTTCTGTCTCTGTGGAATGAGCTGCTTTAAAGCCAGACTGGTTTGGATCTCGGATGTTGTTCTGTGAGAGATAGACAGACAGTTGATTATAGACAATGCGTTCAAGAATTGTTGAAAAATATGAGAGAAGTGATACCAGTCTGTAGTTACTGATGTCTGATGGATCCAGAGCAGGTTTCTTTAGGATGGGAATAACCCTTGCTCTCTTGAAAGTAGTTGGTACCTGACCAGATGCTATGGATCTATTGATTATAGTGGTAATGAAGGGCAGAAGGTCTTGCAAGATGGTCTGGAGCATAGTGGAAGGGAGTGGATCCAATGGGCAGGTGGTAGGATTGCAAGACTGTATGAGTTGTAAAATCTCTTCTGCTGCTACAGTTGAGAAATGCGACAACGAAGGAGTGGGGGAATCCATACTGTGAGATGTAAGTGCAGTCGGGGCAGAAGTGAAGGTCCAGCAGATTTCCTCAATCTATTCCTGGTAGAAAGAAGCAAAGTCTTCTGCCATCAGGGAGGATGAAGAAGGTGGAGTCGGGGGATCGAGTAGAGAAGATGATGTTGTGGAGCTTCCGAGGGTCATGTGAGGAAGCTTCGAGCTTTTCCTTGTAGAAGGAAGTCTTGGCAGAAGTCACATCTGAGGAGAACTTGGCCAGGAGTGTTCGGTAAGAATCAAGATATGCATCAAGTTGTGATTTCTATTAATCTTCACTTTAAGCAAAGAACATATTTTCTGGGAAGGAATTCTGTCAAAGGAATACCAAGAGCTGTTGTTAGGATCAATACAGTAACAGCAGAAATATTGCTAAAGAAAATACAAATAAAGGAAGTTATTACCGCATTGCTTGAGTTTTAGTGCTTTTAAAATCTAGAAAACAACATCAATCAAGAAAACAGTTTATACTACTGAAGTTACTATTAGGTGTGGTTAGGTTAGTTTAGATTATAATTCCAATTTTCATTATAATATGTTCTGTTAGTTAAAGAATAAAACGCTCAGTGACCCTAATAAATAATATTTGAATGTGTTAAAATCTGTGATTAGGGGGTCCATAGCAATTCTTTTTACAGTTAAAGTGGTCCCTGGCTGTAAATCCTTTGAGAATCACTTTTTTAGACAGTTCAGATATTTACAAATGATTGCAGTGAGTTGTCAGTTTCTTATTCTGGGTTACTAGCATTTAAAATACTGTTCTTCTTAACTTAAAATGCTTGAAGTGTAACCATAAGACAAATGAATATTGTCATTTGAAAGTATGTTTTTCTTAATGAACAGCTGATTGCCATGAGGCTTTAATTAAACAAAGTTCCACATATTAGTTCCACATGGAACAAATATCAGGAAAATAGGCAAAAAGCCCAAACTACCTAAACAGAAAATCTTTTTTGAGGCTGTTTCAGACTGACAAGTTCCTTACTCTGGTCACTACACATAGTTCATGACTATAACTGATCATCTCCCTACAGAGCTGCATCAGGGACTTTCCACTGGACAGAGATGCTGTGGCAGACCCAGGATCCGCAGGGGAGATTAGATCTTATAGATGGCTTGGGAATGTCCGGGGATCTCCCTGAAGGAGCTGGAATCTGTAGCTGCGGATAGAAAGAATGAAAGCATGACTCAATGGACAAAAGACATTTATAGAGCTTTAAGATCTTTATACTAATTTAAGCATCTAGATACAGTAGAGAAGTCTTTACTCTTATAGATGTCTCTTTGCCTCTGGAGATAAAGGAGTTCAATTCAATTCAATTCAAGTTTATTTGTATAGCACTTTTTACAATGGACATTGTCTCAAAGCAGCTTTACAGAACATAAACATAGAGCAGAAGGTAAACATAAGGAGAAGTATAAAGAATTAATATAATAAAAATTCAAGATATACAGTTGTGTTCAAAATGATTCAACCCCCACTGAAATTGATTGTTTTGGTCGGTTTGACATTGATTATGATCATTCAGTCATCCTGCTTACAATTAAATCAAAGAGGCACATGTAGGTCAGACAATTATAACATAACATTTATAATGAAATAACCACAAATGTCTTTTCTGAGCTCACATCATTATCAGTTTTATTCAACCCCCAAGTGACATTCAATCTTAGTACTTAGTACAACATCCTTTTACAGTTATAACAGCTTTTAAACGTGAAGCATAGCTTGACACAAGTGTCTTGCAGCGATCTACGGGTATTTTCGCCCATTCATCATGGGCAAAAGCCTCCAGTTCAGTCACATTCTTAGGCTTGCGCACTGCAACTGCTTTCTTTAAGTCCCACCAGAGGTTCTCAATCGGATTTAAGTCTGGTGACTGCGATGGCCACTTCAAAATGTTCCAGCCTTTAATCTGCAACCATGCTCTAGTGGACTTGGAGGTATGCTTGGGATCATTGTCCTGTTGAAAGGTCCAACATCTTCCAAGCCTCAGGTTTGTGATGGACTGCATCACATTGTCATCCAATATCTTCTGGTACTGAAGAGAATTCATGGTACCTTGCACACGCTGAAGCTTCCCAGTACCTGCAGAAGCAAAACAGCCCCAAAGCATGATTGACCCCCCGCCATGCTTCACAGTAGGCAAGGTGTTCTTTTCTTGTTCTTCCTCCTCCAAACATAGCGTTGATCCATGGGCCCAAACAGTTGGGCCCTAATTTTGTTTCATCAGTCCACAGAACACTATCCCAAAACTTCTGTGGTTTGTCCACATGACTTTTGGCATACTGCAGTCGACTCTTCTTATTCTTTGGGGACAGCAAGGGGGTGCGCCTGGGAGTTCTGGCATGGAGGCCTTCATTACGCAGGGTGCGCCGTATTGTCTGAGCAGAAACTTCAGTACCCACATCTGACAAATCTTTTCTCAGTTCCTCAGCAGTCACACGGGGACTTTTCTCCACTCTACGCTTCAGGTAGCGCACAGCAGTCGAAGTCAGCATCTTCTTTCTGCCACGACCAGGTAGCGTTTCAACAGTGCCCTTTGCCTTGAATTTGCGAATGATGCTTCCTATGGTGTCTCTTGGTATGTTTAACATCTTTGCAATCTTCTTATAGCCATTGCCCTTCCTGTGAAGAGTAATCACCTGTTCTCTTGTCTTCCTGGACCATTCTCTTGACCTCACCATGTTTGTAACCACACCAGTAAATGTCTAGAAGGAGCTGAGTATCACAGTCATTTTAAAGCTGCCTAATTGGTGCTTATTAGGCTTTATTGCTGCTCCCTGATATCCACAGGTGTTTTCAATACCTGATTGAAAACACTTCATTGAACCTCTGTTCTTCAGAGTGGTAGTCTTTAAGGGGTTGAATAATTATGTCAATGAAGAATTCACAAAAGAAACATTTACTACTGTATTACGAAACTAATTGATGTCATTTTAGTTGCATATGGTTCTTTAAGAAGTCCTTGTAGGATTTCATTCTGAATACAATTACAAATGTACACTAAATTCCCTAAAACCATTTACAGCATTGGGGGTTGAATAATTTTGAACACAACTGTATATAGTTCATCGTATGTATGTATGTATGTACGTATGTATGTATGTATGTATGTATGTATGTATGTATATGTATTTATCCCCAATGAGCAAGTCTGAGGTGACTCAGGCAGCAGTGGCAAGGAAAAACTCCCTTAAATTGGTAAAGGAAGAAACCTTGAGAGGAAACAGACTCAAAGGGGAACCTCATCCTCATATGGGTGACACTAGAGGGTGTGATTATAAATATACAGTCAAACAAATGCTGTATTGGTGTAAGGATCACATGGAGTTCAGATCTCCTCTTAGTATCACAGAGTCCAACTGGAGCTGGTAGATCTGTAGATGTCTCACGATTCTCACAGTCGGCCTCATCTCAGTGGAGGTCCGAGATCTTCATCGCATGGAAGACGATCGGAGCTGGTACAATGTCTGGATGCTTCAGGATGGGTAGAAAGAGAGAAGCAGTGCAGAGGGATTAACATATCTGCTGTTCATAAAAATGTGCAAGTCTAATGTACTGTAATAGTGCACAAGATTATGGGATGTGTTATGTGTACGCCTGACTAAAGAGATGAGTTTTTAATCTGCTTTTGAACTGGGAAAGTGTGTCTGAGCCACGAACACTATCAGGAAGACTATTCCAGAGTTTGGGAGGTAAGTAAGAGAACGCTCTACCACCTTTAGTGGACTTAGATATTCTGGGAACTACCAGAAGTCCTGAGTTTTGTGATCTCAGAGAGCGTGAAGGATTATAACGTGTTAGGAGACTAGTTAGATAAAGGAGTAGAGAACATGAAAGGAAATATAAGATGGCTAGTGACTTTTCACTGTTTTCTTATAATAATAATAATAATAATAATAATAATAATAATAATAATAATAATAATAATAATTCATTCATTCATTCATTCATTCATCTTCTACCGCTTATCCGAACTACCTCGGGTCACGGGGAGCCTGTGCCTATCTCAGGCGTCATCGGGCATCAAGGCAGGATACACCCTGGACGGAGTGCCAACCCATCACAGGGCACACACACACTCATTCACTCACGCAATCACACACTAGGGACAATTTTCCAGAGATGCCAATCAACCTACCATGCATGTCTTTGGACCGGGGGAGGAAACCGGAGTACCCGGAGGAAACCCCCGAGGCACAGGGAGAACATGCAAACTCCACACACACAAGGTGGAGGCGGGAATCGAACCCCGACCCTGGAGGTGTGAGGCGAACGTGCTAACCACTAAGCCACCGTGCCCCCCATAATAATAACATTAATAATAATAATAATAATCCAAAATAAAAGCAAATAAATTTTCTGTCTTTGATGTAGTGGGAATAAAAAGAAACAGTATAATATATAACACCTAAAAAAATAAACAAGTGGCAGTATGATATATTTTGAATTTATATTTGCTCTGCACATAATTCAACATTTAGATATTTATCGATAGACAATTTAATTGAAAGGAAGTGTTAAAACATTATGATAGCAATCAGAAATATCCTTCGAGTATGGATAGTGTTTCCCTCAGGTTTACTTAAAGTGACCCCAGGCATAAGCAGTTACAAAAAAGGCAAGAAAGACTGAATGAACTCTGCAGGTGACCCTCTCCATATCTCAAACCTAATTGGTAAATCTTGTGATGGACACTTCAAAGTTATCTTCTGGGGTGCCTCAGTGTGCTAGACTACTGAACTAACCCAAATGGCTTCAAACGCTCTGTAATACAAACACCCTAAGGCAACAAATGACTGTTCCACACAGCACGTGAACCACAAGCCTGAGGATAAGTTTATTCTCTCCAGCCTGCCTGCACCTACACCTTTAAACTTTCACTCCCGCTTCACATACAGAGCCAGATTCTTTTCTGTATCACTTCCCACTTTTTCTTTCTGTCCTCATTTCCCCCCCTTGTTCCACTTCTTGCCACATCTGGAGTCGTTTAGCAGGAGTTGTGGATGCAGCTGTGGTACCTCATCTCTGGTCAGTTTTTATAAGAAATGGACCCTATTATCTGGACAGCATTCATGCAGAATTCATGCTCTCCAGATGATGGAGGTTGTCATGTGGACAGAGAGCATTTGGAAGGAAACTGTTGGTGGAGCGTTATGTTATTACACACTTAGTGTTGGCAGATGCAGTGTCACAACAGTGAATAAACCCTTTGCGTGAAAACTGGGCTTTGATCACTTTAGCAGCCTTTACTGACAGAAAGACAAGGAAAATGTTTTGAACACACAGCCTGTACGTGTCTGGCAACAAATGTAAAAAGAGAAGCAAAGATACAAAGGATCATTAATGGAAAGCTTTTCTTGAAGTGTGGATAGTGGATATAGACTCGTGGGGATTATAAGCATGAATATCAGGTAGTGAGACCAGGTAGCAGGAAAAGGCCAGTAATGGCAGATAGCATAACACAAATGCTGCCTGGCTCCTTATGGCTCACCTTCCTCTGTAGCCGCAAACCTTAAAGTAGATAAGAAACTATAACATAAAGAGACAGAGAGAAACTCATATATCAGTACTGAATATTGCATCCATATGAAAACATGCAGTTTGTCAGTATTTTTGGAGCATTTAAAAATATCACTAATATTCACTGATTGTTCTTTTTATAGTATAGTATGTGGGGTTTAGCTTCACCAGTCTTGTACTTAGATGAAGACAAATACAGTTTCCACATTCAAAAAACCCAACCCAATAATAATAATAATAATAATAATAATAATAATAATAATAATAATAATAATAATAATAATAGAAAAATAGAATAGAATGAGGCATAGAAGCCTTTATTATCACCACATATACATTACAGCACAGTGGAATTCTTTTCTTCACATACCCCAACTGAGGAGGTTGGGGTCAGAGTGCAGGGCAGCTATGATACAGTGCCCCTGGAGCAGGGAGGGTTGAGGGCCTTGCTCAAGGGCCCACCAGTGCTGGGCCTTGAACCCCGATCCTCAAATCAGAGCCTTAACCAGTTGAGCCACCACTGCCCCATATATAATAATAATAATAATAATAATAATAATAATAATAATAATAATAATAATAATAAAACATATAGATAATATAACAAACCTATTATAATCTTTGCCATTAAACTTTTTGTATGTTATGCACAATATGTATTATTCCAGGTTTATTTTATTTTATCTAACATATCGGCTGATATCTTTCAGCTAAATGAAATTTTCAGTGTATGACGAGGATGGCACTGAAATGTAGATGAGATAAACTAATACAGTGTGGGAGCTAAATTGCCCCTAGAGTGTGTGCATGTACTGTACATGTATGGTGCTCTGCAATGGACTGGCATCCATTTCAGTGTGTATAGGCTCCACAAAGACCGGAACCAGCATAAAGCTGTAATTAAGGCTGAATAAGTGAATTTAATAGAGTGAATCACAGACAATAACTAACTAAATAAATAAATAGATTTATTTATGTATAGATTTGTTTTGAGTGTATGGTAATATGTGTAGTAAAGGGTTTAAAAAATGTGAGCTTAGATCTAAATGAAAGTTGAAGGTATCGATAAGAGCACAAGAGCACCCAGATTTTAGTATTTACAGGGTAACAAATCCAGCTGCTGGCTTTTAGCACATAAAGAGTGTTTCGCACCAAACAAATATAATGACCCCTCTACCAAAGCCTGTGCCTTAGGACAGAAAAGTAAAGTTAAAAACTTACATCTTCACTGTAAGGATTAATGCTGGAGACTGAGGTAACATCTTTTTAGTTTTACACACACACAAAACAAAGAATTTTAACATCACTTATTATACTAAACTGGTCTTGATTAGCAGAGTGGCCTTGGCTCTCCCAAGGGGTATAAAAAAAATCAGGGTATAATTAAACTATTATTTTTATGACATGAACACTAATAACACAACTCTCTCAGGCTCTAGGCCATAACCCTGATAGAATCCAAACTAATTTAGCACAGCTCTTCACGTTCCATTGCAGGATCAGTATGATGAAATGTAGATGTATTTCATCACTTTTAGCATGTAATTTAAATGACACACATTAATTTTCCTGTGCATTTCAATTACAATCAACAATTCAATGAAAATAGTTCAAATCTGTTCGTATGACTTCCTCTTGCACTAGTTTCAATCCTGTGACAGAGACAGTTTTCTTTGTATATGAGTTGCCTGCAGACCTGTCATGTGTGAATCCTTTATGTGCCATTGCACCAATGAAGACTGAAAAATATTGGCACTCACATCAACTGTTTCAACTGTTTGAATGTGATTTAGCAAGACACACAAAGGAGAGGTTGGGAAAAGAAATCTGTCTATGACAAACACAGAAACGTTGCCAAAGACCCAACTGTATGCTACTATTGTGTCTATAGAGTCTCAGTTTAAAACAAAGAAAATATAAAATATGTAATATGTCATTTGCTTACCTGAGGCAGACATGGCACCAGGATGCACTACGGGAAGAAGAAAAGCCAGCCGTGTGATGCTCTGGGCTATGTTCTGCTGTGAAACCTTGGGTCCTGGCATTCATGTGGATGTTGCTTTGCTATGCTAAGCCAAAAGGTGTTGCAGATCAAGTACACATCTTCATGGACACAGTAATCCTTAATGGCTGTGTCCTCATATATGCTACCTGATAATGCTACCTGTCACTTCAAACATTGTTCAGGAATTGTTTGAGGAACATGGCAAAAAGTTCAAGGTGTTGACTCTGGCCTCCAAATTCCTCAGATGTCCGTCCGAATGAGCATCTGTGGGGTGTGATGACAAACAATTCTGATGGATTTGGGGTTAATGTGCCTTGAAAGATTTCATGTGCAGCAAATGCTAGAATGTTATCTTTACATTACAGTTCATAGATAAACAAGCTTTTTTGTTTAAGCTGCTTTAAACAAGTAACTTGTGAGAATAAGATAACAACTTAACTCACTCTCGAACTTGCCTCCACTTCCCTTTTCTGCCCCAGGCACCACAGATCTATGAACCCAACACACCCCTCCAGATCCCACATCCCCTGGTCCTTCTACTCCCCCCCACTAACATACGACAACATGCACCAGTCACTTTGTGCAGCATTGGTCTGCTCATTTTTCACTTTATCTGCATATGCCTTGCACTGCTTTATTTAAATTCCATTGTTAATGTTATGCACCTTGGGACTGAGAGAAATACAATTTCAATTCTCTATGTATGTACTGTACATGTGGAAGAGTTGACAATAAAGAAAACTTGAACTCGAACTTGAACTTCTAACATAGACTAGGGATAGGAATTTAGCCAGCTAGCATGTCTGTGGATTTTAAACAGAGAATTTTCTATTTCTAATGATATGTAAGAATGCATTTGGAAATATTTTGATAATCACCTCCAGTGTTACGGAAAAGCACAAACAGTAAACATCTGTAAGTGTGTGTGTGGTCATATTCTTTTAAATACATATACATATGCTGGGTATAATTAGATTTCCAGACATACGCTTTCATTATATTAGGATTATATTAGGCTTAGGCTTACATACAGCCTACAGTGTAAAAGAATTGGAATTAACCGGTTTGATTTTGGCTATATATACAATTCAGGAGCATTATGTGAGAAATCGAATGCAAGACTAAAGATGATAAATTATCGGTTGATGTTAAAAATGATTTCCAAGCCCGGATTTGTAGCAACAAATCCACTTAGCAAGGCGAGAGAGGACCGAAGCACTGAGAGGAAACCCACATTGGTGAAGTCTTTATTTAAAACAATGTTTATGTCACATGCCAGAAAATCCTCGTCAGTATCTCATTAACACAAGATGATATTTTGAGTTGTTAGATGAAACCCTTACACAGGTTGCAGAATAATGTTGAGTTACAGTATATTGTAGAGGCCTGTCTCTGGTTTGTAAGACAGAGTTTCTGACAGAGAAAAAAAAAACAAACAAAGGAAATTAGACACTGGTCGTTAATTTAATGTGAAAGTTTCTCTGACAGTCTAATTGCATCCCCTGTTCCTTTATTTTGTCATCCAGCCACATCAGTACGGTCCAAAATAAAGTGTTTTGTCCTGTGTTTTTTGGAGTTCAAAAGAACACCCTTGCAGACAGACTAATCTACCCCCCTCCCCTTAGGACGCCACTCTTTTCCAGTCTCATCATTTTCAGTCTCATAACGTCTGATTCATTCCAGCCTATGACTCAGCAGGGAACGTTATTAAAAGTTGGATATTGAAAATCAAGTTTCCATGCAACAGTTTCTTGATTTTATATAAATCCTTGTACCCAAACTATAGTCAAGAACAAAGACAAGTAATCAGTTAGACAAACAGGTTTGGAAATCTATAGCATGCTAATGGGAATTTGTCATTTCAGTGTGTCTTTCAGCAGAAAGTTTTCCTTACAGTATATAAAACATTTCAGGAAGTGCACATAGAGCAATCCAAAGATCTGTTTCTAAAGAGCGTATTAGATAGATGAATAATGTTCTTCCTGGGACTTAAGAAAATACCCCTTTTTAACAGTTCTTAAAAAAGTGTATATACTACATATATATATATATAAATATATATATATATATACGCAACACACTAAAAATATATAAATGTAACCCTGGACTATTGTGTATTTCTTGCTTTAGTAAGTCAGTCTATTGGATATGTGTATAAAGCATACAGAACACATGAATACATTTCCTCTTGTTCAGGACTTCGTGGGGGTTTGATGTTCTTTGATGTCCAAAGCCATGTCCGGTGTCCAGCACCACTGCCAGGAAACTGTAAGTCCCTTCTGTCTGTCTTTCTCTGCTTAGATCAGGGGCCTCTTTTTGATGTTGTCTACAAGGATACTGGTTATAATTTCCTCTTTCATCTGCTTTTCTGTGATTCATCTCCTTTTAGCACAGACTGACAGACTCTTCAGCAGTTAAAAGTGCAAAAACAATTAAGGAAGCTTAAAAAAATAAGCAGCACCCACAGGAGAACAATAGACCTTAGAAAAAAAAATGAACATGTAAAGAGATCATTTAAGTGGGCATTTAAGCGGACAGAGGAAACACAAGGGTGGTCTTTTTTCCTTTTCTATTTCTTTTTAAATATATCGTTAAAGCGTAGTTTAATTATTGATGATTTATGCAGTTTGCAGTAGGCCACCATGAAGAATAAAGAGATTTTTAACAGTGCAAACATAAAGTAAACTGCATAATAAAATAAACTGTCTTTAATAGCTGGGAAACTGACCTGTATCTTTTACAGTGTGATACAACAAGATTATAATTTGCCAGATATCTACTAGATCCTAATATTTTCTCAAATGTCACAAAATGTACACACAATTTTTCCACAGTGCTAAAGTCAGATGAAACTTTCCAGGCAATATACTAGCTGTTTGCATCTGTATAGTGCTGCAAATACATTTATCTGTATTCAGATTTAAATTCAAAGTGAGTGTGACTAAAGTGGAGTGTTTTTTTTTCCTATTCAATTTGTACACTACTGTTATTTTGCATGTTCTCCCCGTGCCTCGGGGGTTTCCTCCAGGTACTCCGGTTTCCTCCCCCGGTCCAAAGACATGCATGGTAGGTTGATTGGCATCTCTGGAAAAATGTCCCTAGTGTGTGATTGTGCGAGTGAATGAGAGTGTGTGTGTGTGCCCTGCAATGGGTTGGCACTCTGTCCAGGGTGTATCCTGCCTTGATGCCCGATGACGCCTGAGATAGGCACAGGCTCCCCGTGACCCAAGGTAGTTCGGATAAGCAGTAGAAGATGAGTGAATGAATGAATGTTATACCCCACACCCTGTGAAACACTGGGGAAAAAACTCAGATGCCACTACAGTATCAGTATTTTCTGTGAACTTTGGCCCTGACAGTTTAGTAACCTCATAAGTGTTCACAATTGGCCTCAACTATATTTGTTTAGGCATGCAGCTGTGTGTATATTTTTTTTACAGCATTAATTATTTGTGTTTGTACCAGTCTGCAGTAGTTTATAATGAAGTTAGTTGATATTTCTATTTTCCCAGCAAAAAGACTAGATCCCTATCACTGGCTCTCAGGATCAGTAAGAGGTTTACATCCTTTGTTATTCATAGTAATTGCAGAGTTCAGGGGATTAAATATTTTTATGACTATTGCATTTAAAATCAACACTTAGGGCTATGTTTGCTTTATGCCAGAATTTCTGCTCCATGCTTTGATATATTAATATGTGGCCTTTGAATATTCTTGAATAGTACTTTGTAATAGTAGTCTACTATAGTAAATAGTAAATGGTCCTGTACTATCCTGTACTTTTTGTCATTGGAGTGGTAGATATATTGTCCTGTTAATAGATATCTTGTCAGCGAACGGAGGTGTCTTAACGGATAAAAAGACCCAAATGCAGGGATAACATAAAAGGGGTACATTAAGGGAAAAATAACAAAGGGAAAGAAATACGAGGAGACTGGAAACTGGAAACACAGGAACACAGGTACAACAAACAAAGAGACAAGGACTCAGCAAAAAACAGACGCAAGACAACCAGGTATAAATAGGGGTGACAATCACTGAAACACAAGGAACAGGTATGCAGAGGCGGGAACAGAGGCAGGGCAGGGAAGGGAAAGGGCAGGGCTGCATTCCTGACATATGTATTACCTAGTACTGTACACTTTTACTGCATACTGTATAAGTAAATAAATATATGAATAAAAGTCAGGGGTGGTTCTAGAGGCGGGGCCACAGGGGCCCTGGCCCCTGCTGAAATCTGATTGGCCCCTGATTGGCCCCCGTTCCATCAATCGTTGACGAGAAGAGCAACCGAATTTTTCACAACGATCACAGATGCAATTCCACCCCCAAACAATTGGTGGCACTCAAGCATTCAAAAAAGGAATGACTGCCGAAATGTATTTGCACCGTACTGAATAAATTATTTTGTGTGCTTGAATGTACCCTGTACTTGCCCCCTGAATGTAACATGTGGCCCCTTAATGGCCCCTGTTACAGAAAAATCCTAGATCCGCCACTGATAAAAGTAAAGTTATACTACTTGCACATTTCTAGGTAAATGATACACAATAACGGTGTAGAAAGTGTGCAATTAATGATAGCACCCCAGTCTTGAGGAAAGATACAGCTTAGCGCTCTGTATTCTGAGACCAAACCCAAGTTCATGTCACATCACAACCAAACTGAGTACTTTTACTCTGTACTTGTGATTCTTTTTCCTGTACTTTAAAATCTTCTGAATTCAAATGCAAACCTAAAGTATGTACAGACATCTCCCCATGCATCTTTGAGCAGAAAACAGGTGTCCTGCGTTCACCTACACCCCTACACAATCCAAGCTGTTAACAACTGCTCTTATCTAACAGATTACGCTTCATGCTTCAGTGGACCACTGCGTAACAGTCAAAGAAAATCCAGAGGCTGCTGTGTTTACTCAAGTGTTTGCCAAGAGGCAAAGTGGGATTAATGGTTTACAGGTTCTTATTTAAATAAACAACAGTTTCTTAAGTAGGCAAACACTTTCAGTATTCAATGTTCCATAAACTATTCAATATGAGTCAGACAGAATCAGACACAAAAAACACCCCAGGGTCACACTACACACTACAGCTGCCAAAATATTCTTAACTACTCATCATCATGAAATCCCTAACATCATTTAACATAGGAGTGATTCTATAATGTTCTTTAATGTTAAACTTCAATATCTGTTAACAGTGAAGGAATAATGATCGTTCAGAACGTGTTAACGCAAATCAGGCAGTTTCAAGTCATAAAGTAAAATTTTCTAGCGAAATAAAATTAGTAAACATTTGGTTAACAAACATCCATGCTGATGACAAGAGGGACATTAAGGATATTCCAATAACTTAACTTTATTCTTTCAATCTAGAATTTGAATAACCAGGTTGTGCTTTTTGAAACATACTGTATTGTCGACAATTTCACAAAATCAGTGAAAATATATAAAACATGAAAAAATTTGTGAATATTTTTCTTCTCAAGATCTTCCAGAAATTCAGACGATGCAGGTTCTTGTTGAATTCTTGTGACATAAAATGAAAAATATTCCAAATAGCTCATATGGGGTGAATGTGCTCAGCTGTGTGGGTTGTGGTAGCTTAGTGGTTAAGGTGTCGGCCTACCAATTGGAAGGTTGTGATTTCAAATCCCAGGTCTGCCAAGCTGCCTCTGCTGGGCCCCTGAGCAAGGCCCTTAACCCTCAGTTGTATAAAGTGAGATCAAATGTACAGTAAGATTCTCTGGATAAGGGTGTCTGCAAAATGCTGTGAATGCAGATACTGTAGCAGAGATGAATGAATATTGTTGGGAGAAAAAAATAAAAAAAATGATGAAATGTTCAATGAGTTTACAAACTTAAAGATGGTAGAACTTTCAGTATTTTATTGATCGTATTATAAGGTAAAGTATTTTAGTTAGTTAAAGTGGGTTGAGACAAGCAAAATCAGTTTTCATTGTGCTGAAGGCTGATTGTCATTACTTGGTAATTGAGTTTAGGTTTAGTAGTTAAGGTGTTAGACTAATCAGATGCTACCGCTCCTGGGCCCTTGAACCTGGCACTTAACCCTCAACTGCTCAGTTGTTTTAAATGAGATAAATGTAAGTCGCTTTGGATAAGAGCATCTGCCAAATTTTAAGGATACTACCTTCTCTAAATAAGGTCTTTACCTTTATATTACTTATCTAATTGTAAATAGAATTATTACTAGATAATACAAAAACATTCACTGTTTATCTGACATGTCAATTTGTATTATTTCTGGCAGTTCCTCAAATCAACAAAATACCTGTCCACAGCCTGAGGGAACACTTATGGGGCAATGGATTTACAGCAGTGAGCTCCTGAGATTATTATCTACACTAGCATGTTTTCGCTATTTCAGTGTAGAGTTGAAGAAAATACATCATATACCAGACTAAGCATTGTTCATTAGCCTATTATACAACATCAGAAGACCTCACACACTGAGTTGTCTAGAGCCTGTATCAGACTTTTAAACATCATGAAACTCAAAGACCTTCGTCAAACGGTCTAATAAATTAGCACCGAGTCAGCAATAGAACTTCCCATCATTGTATTTATTGAATGGGTTCTATATTAAGTACATTACATAGCTAAAACTATTACACTGAAGGTTTGCCTTCAAATTTTAGAATGTAATCATACATTTTAGTAAAAACCCGCACAATCCTGTGTGTTTCCAATAATTCTGTTGTTTTTATCACTGACCTGCTCTGACAATACAAATGCTGCCTGCTTATCTTTGCATTTCATTTGACTGTATAATTGCTGCCATTTGGAGAATCGGCTGCATCAATGCTATTGGGTCTGTGCTTCATTAAAACAGATTCTTTTTCATTTATACTGACAAAAAGACAGTTAAAGGATAATAGATTACAAACCCTAAACCATTTAAGGCCAAAGGTTTACCTACATCTAGGCTAAAAACAATTTGTCCCAACACCACACAGGGTATTGTTAAGTCAATAGATGTAGCTATTTTATTTCCATAAGAGGAAATTTTAAATTTCAGAATAATTGGAAAGAGGAAGATTTATTTCAGCATTTATTACTATAGCAGATTTTCAGTGGCACGAGAAAATTACTTAAACTTGAACTTTAATCAGACATATGATATATGGCAAAAAGCATGCGAACACGACACATATGTATGGGTCAAGTGTTCACATGCTTTTGGCCATATAGCCAAAACAGTTAAGAATAACCATAACTAGCATTCCTATTTCCTTTCACTAGAACTAAGAGGCCCAAACCCGTTTTGGGTGCACGGTGCCCCCATGCACAAAGCAAGGTCTATGAACACATGGTTTGCCAAGTATGGACTGGATAAACTTAAGTGTCCTTCACAGGGCCCTGACCTCACTAATGCTCTTGTGGTTGAATTAGCAAATACACACTCTTATGCTCCAAAAAGAAGCATGTAAAAGAAAGCCTTTTCACAAGATTGGAGATTATTATAACAACAATGGTGGGACTAAACCTGGAACGGGATCTTTAACAAGCGTATGGGATGGCCAAGTGACCACACACTTCTGGCAATATAATGTTAATTAGTAAAATTATGGGACAACTGGGAAGTTTATCTCATAGGAATTAATGCTAAGCTCAGAAAAAAAAATAGTAAGATAAAATAATTTAACTTGCTCCCTAAATCCCTATAATGTCACAGCATTTTTCCACCTTCTGATGAAACACTCTGGGATTATAGATGTAAAGCAGGGTTTCTCAACCTTTTGCAAGCTGGGCCCCCCCAAAGCAGGTTCATTGCAGTTGGGGCCCCCCCACACCACCTTGCATAGATAGATAGATAGATAGATAGATAGATAGATAGATAGATAGATAGATAGATAGATATTATTATTATTATTATTATTATTATTATTATTATTATTATTATTATTATTATTATGAGTAGTAGGCCTATCATCATTACTAGGCTATTGCTATATCATTATATGAGGTTACATGCTTTATTATTATTATTATTATTATTATTATTATTATTATTATTATTATTATTATTAGTCATATTATCAGTAGGCCTATTATCATTACTACTCTATTTCTATAATTGGGAATTGGCACCAGACCTCTGATATTAATTTATGCTTTATTATTGTTATTATTACTAGGCCTAATAGTAGGCATATCATCTGCATTTTTTACAGAAGCTTGCAGGTAGGTGATGTTAATGTGAGACCTGAGCCTGCTTTCCCTTGCAAAGATCCTCAATTCTTGGCTCAATGTCTGATAAACATAGCCTCAAATCATCCTCGATCTGTGCACGATAGCGGTATTTCGTTTTGAGTGCAGTCATTTTTGAGAATCCTGCCTCACACAAATATGTTGACGCGAAAGGAAGGAGAATCTTCAATGGCCCATTCACAAACATCTGTCTCATTCTTGATGAATCGGCCGTTTGAACAAATCGTTTGAATGAACGACTCAGTGACTGGCTTAATAAAATCGCTTATCACCTGTATTTCTGCGCTCATTATCGACAAACCATTTTAATTTTTATTCAGGAGTTATGTATATACAAAACGATAACTTTTGATGACAGTAGTTTAGTGATAAAAAAAAATGAAATTGAATTTTCCCTCCCATCCTGCCGCCTACCCCCCCACCCCCACCCCCACCCCCGGCAATAGTGTCAGTGCCCCCCCAGGGGGCGCGCCCCACTGGTTGAGAGCCGCAGATGTAAAGGATGTGAAGGTTTCTGTTCTCTTAAATGCTTAAAGTATATCAGGCAAAGTCAATGTTGGTATTTTTTCTCCAAATCTATTGTATCGGCTTTAATAAAGTACACTTTATTCACTTCTGATGTAAAGTGAGTAATTTTGCCCATCTGTCACCTCTAATTATGTTTTCAGTTGTGCAGCAGAGCCAGACATTCAGCCTCCAAAAGAAAAAAATGACGACTGAAACTCCTTGATATTTTACTTGTTTATAAGGCATACAGTGGGTATGGTGGCTTAGTGGTTGGCACATTTGCTTCACACCTACGGGGTTGGCGGTTCAATTGCCGCCTCTGCCCTGCATGTATGGAGTTTGCATAATCTCTTGCTGCCCCCTCTGGGGATTACCCTACCTTGTACCCTGAGATACAGTCTCCTTACACCTCTGTGAAAGAAAAGCAGTATAGAAAATGACATATTTTCAAATCCATTTGAAATTATAATAGTGAAATGTCTTTCATTTGTCACACACAATACCCTTTCTCACAAGTTTTGCAGTAGTTTTTCCACACAAATAATTTCTTTTCACATGTAGGGTATGTGGTATGATATTTTTTCAGACGTGTATTATCTCACACGAATAATCACATGTTCACATGATGTCACATATGTTTACTTGTTACTCGCAATTCATTACAGATTATTCACATAATCCCATGTAAACCCATTATCTGTTTGCTGTGTTTTTGTTTCTAAGTTCATTCTGTCTATTGGAGGCTTTGTGGAGGTTATTATGTCAAACAGTTTACCCCACCCTGCACAACTGTGGTTGAAGCAGGTGTTATGCAATTGCAGTCAGGATGTCAATAAAGAGACAGAAACCAAAATGAGTGAAGACCATATTGCAATGAGCAGGTTCAGCATTTATTGAATCATAGGGCATGAGTGATAAGTGATAAGTGATAATGAGTGATAAGATAACATTTGTCAAATTAAGTGTGGTGTTAGGGGTTTCTTGGCACTATTTGCAGAGCTAGTCATAAATTGCTGAGACATATTTTAGATGTATATACCAACATCTACTGATTAGAATTCTTAGCATCTGCTGTACTTTTACATTATATTAGTGGAAATCAGTCCAGTCAGTCATCTACTGAGCATAAATGTCGTTTGGCATACATGAGGTGATTTTTTATGGACAATAAAATTCATTAAGCCATATTTTATAGCTGACAGATGACATCATCATAGACCCAGCTGGACTACATCCCTATTTCTGAAAGTACTGGAATAACCAGTTCTTTTGTTTTTGCTATGAACTGAAGTAGATCAGATCAGAATTTCAGCTTTCATTCACTCTCTCTCTCACTCATTTTCTACCGCTTATCCGAACTACCTCGGATCACGGACAGCCTGTGCCTATCTCAGGCGTCATCGGGCATCAAGGCAGGATACACCCTGGACGGAGTGCCAACCCATCACAGGGCACACACACACTCTCATTCACTCACGCAATCACACACTACAGACAATTTTCCAGAGATGCCAATCAACCTACCATGCATGTCTTTGGACCGGGGGAGGAAACCGGAGTACCCGGAGGAAACCCCCGAGGCACGGGGAGAACATGCAAACTCCACACATACAAGGGGGAGGCGGGAATCGAACCCCCAACCCTGGAGGTGTGAGGCGAACGTGCTAACCACTAAGCCACTGTGCCCCCCAATTTCAGCTTTCATTTACAGATATTTACATCTAGACGTTAACCAGCAAAACATGGCACCAGATTTTTGAATACACACACTTTTTCAAGCAATCAAAAATATTGGAACACTGGACTATGTGCATCCGGTTAAATTGATTGTATTACATAGTTCATAGTTCATAGCTCTGAATGTCTACTCTTTGTTTGAGAGATGGGTTTTACCTGAAAACTGCACTTCTTGTTAAAAAGGATAAACCAACATGAAGACCAGAGAGCTGTGTATGGGAGAAAAACAAGTTAATTTGAAGCTCAGAAAAGAGAGAATTTGAAATGGCATGAAAAAGAAAAGCCATACCACAAGACAAGAAACTCATCAGTAGTAAGAGTCAAAAGGCCAGATTGGAATTTGCAAAGAAAGACAAATACGAGTCCCAAAATCTCTGGAACCAAGATTAATCTCTACCAAAATTATGGCTATTTAAATAATGAATTCATTCAGGAGTCTACAGAAATATTCTGTTTTCTGTTTTACAGGGAAGTGTGTCCAATATAATTGGGAGGAACATCTTGCAGCAAGACAATTACCCAAAAGACACTGCCAACACAACTTCAAACCCCTTCCATAACCCAATACCAAAGTACAAACCCCAACCAACCACCACCCTCAACACACACACACACACACAAACACACACACACACACACAAACACCCCCACACCCCACACACACAAAAAGGGTCACAGGTTCCATACACCATATGACTTAAAGTACATGTATACCTGCCCAATCACACCCACATATGCTTTTTGAACTTCCTATATCCACCCATTTCCCCGCACACCTCTTATAACATTCCACAGCATTTTGGAGTGTGGCAGACTGGGTGCCCATCTAGCCACAAGAACATTAGCAAAGCATAGGGATGCAAAGATGATGGGTCAGAAATCCAGGAATGCAGTCAGCATTCCATTTCATCGAAAACGTAGATTGACATTTCACAGACACCCTTATCCAGAGCGACAGAGTGATATTTTAACTGAGCAATTGAGGGTTAAGGGCCTTGCTCAGGGGCCCAGCAGTGGCAGCTTGGTGTACCTGAGATTCAAACTCATGGCCTTCTGATCGGTAGGTCAACACCTTAACCACTGAGTTACCACATCCCTAAAAAAGTAAACAAGAACTTTGGCAAACCATGTTTTATAAACCTTTTACGTTCAAGACATTTCCATTCTTCTAACTATGCAGCAACAGATTGGTATGATCAATCCTAGGTTGGAAACTATGAAACACACCTGAGTGTTCTGAGTGTTTAATATATCAAAAATCAGTACAAATTTACAGCTTTAAATTTACAGTCACTTACATACAGTACATGCTACATACTTAGCAATAAAGCAAAGATCGATCTGTCTAGCATTGCTTTACCGAATATTAGACTAATACCTTAATCTTAACTCAGAAATTTCATATTATAACATATCAAAAGATCTGGATAGCTAGTCTACCTTATTCAGATGGCTATTGGATTACCTGTAGAGCTTACATACTGTAGGTCTCCACAGGTTGTGACTTGCGTAATTTGCAGATCATTATCACACTGTTTCCTTTAAATCACTTGAAACTGATGATAGTTGATAAATTGTGTCACTAACATCTGACATCTTAATTGTCTCACCATGTGCCACTGCTGCCTGACTGCGTGTTTGAACAAGGCCCAGTGGTTTGTGATACAGCTGGAGAGATGTTCGTCACATGAGCAGAATAATAAATCATGCATTTTAAATAACAAATTTCTGCCCTTGAATTCCTCTTAGCTAAAAGCTTCTGGTGCTTCTGTGTGAGATGATTTTATAGAAATATGATGCATAACAAATAAAAGACTAGCTGAATTTAAGCTTGAAATATATTCCATGCATGCCTTAGTCTCAATGAGGCTCAGTGAATCAACTGAGAAACAAAACAAATAGATGCACATACTGTAGAAGGACATTTCATGGTGTTGGAAGATAAAGTAGAGATTGTATGAAGTAAAGAAATGAAACCATTGCTAATGCTGCAAAGTCCAGAAACTGAACCCAGACCATCTGATAATGAAGGTTCTAGTGGAAGGAGAATATTGTCTATGAGCAGAACTGTACTGTAGTTTGGTTCCTGAGAGAAGATTCTTTGGTGCTCTTGTGGTTTGTGGTTCAGGTCAAAGAGGAGGATGCATTCACAGGTGCACATCCTCTCAGTCTTTAAGCTATGTGGTTAGAGAAAAGCAAATACACACAGCTGTGTCTCTCCTCTACCCGTAAAGTGAAAAGATCTGAGACAGCTGCAAGCATGTGTTGGTGAAGAATGTCTTTTTCATCTGTTTGGTCCCATGTGTGATGATTAATGTCCTGATGCCATTGGTGTAATTTGGCCATGATTGTATATTCTCAGATACTTACGCAAACGTTCAGCTTCAAACCACTGTTTAAGGCCACAGAGACCATGATCTAGGTTTCTTAATGCCTCCATTATATGGTTTATTACCACATAAATGATCCTCTTAAAAGCAGATTTATGGGTAGTTAGACCTCAAAAAAGTCATCATCCTGATGGCCAGTCTTTAGCAGATGTAAGATTAATAAATCTTTTTTTCATGATGTTTGGTTTGTGACAACTTTTTTTTTTTTTTTTTTTTTTTTTTTTTTTTTTTTGAAATGAGTTTTAAGGCAAATAGGACAAGCTGCTTGACCTTTGAACCCCAAAGCTGCTCAGTGCACTCCAATCTCCATTCCGGCTCCTTCTACAGAAATACAACAATAAGCTGCCAGTCGTGCAGTTCATATCTTTGTGCTTCATTTGACCTCTTCTGTTTTAGCCTTGTGTTCTTTAGGAGGCAGGGTGTGTGGAGGTGTCATCACTTTTTTTTCTCTGTTGTTAGAGTAATACAAAGTGCTTAATATGTACCCATGATGTCCTTTTAAGCATAGACAATAAAATAAATAAATAAATAAATAAATAAATAAATAAAGTTCTTACACTAAGGAGAAATGCAATATATTCCCGCCTTAGCCATGTTGTAATAAGGGCTTTGAAGTAACAAGTACTTAAAAGTGGCATGCTTAATATTTCATCCAGAATTCAACAAGCACTTCACCAAAGAGCTGCAAATTTGTGCAAACACTTGGGGTTGGTTGACTGCATATTCTCAGAAAACATGTGTGTGTGTGTGTGTGTGTGTGTGTGTGTGTGTGTGTGTGTGTGTGTGTGTGTGTGTGTGTGTGTGTGTGTGTGTGTGTGTGTGTGTGTTCATATGAATAAAAGAAGCTGCTCTACTTGGCAAAATGAGATTGTGCCTTACTGCAAGAATTGGTTGGTGTGAAAAACAACAACAATGAGCCTCTTCATCGTCCAATCATGTGCATGCCAAGCAGGTCACATGAGAGACAGCCAGGCCATGCTATGCATCAAGTGGTGGACATTGTGGGACTATATGCTTGTTATCTACCATTCATTCTCCAACATGGAAAGAGCACAATAGGTGACTATAGTGAGCACTTTGGAGAATGAACAGACTCTATGGACATATCCCTGAACCCACATGTCACATTGTCGTATGATAAGCCACAAGTCACGTGCTTTATTGTTAAAAAGAGAGAGAGAGAGAGAGAGAGAGAGAGAGAGAGAGAGAGAGAGAGAGAGAGAGAGAGAGAGAAAACGAGATTAACACAGGGGCCAGGATGTCAGGCTGTATGTGTATGTCTTTCATCCAATGCACATGACTACAGTTGAAAAGCTACATTTACATTTTACATTTATTCATTTGACACGTTTATGCAAAACAACTTACAACTGAGTCAAAAAACAATCCAAGTTAAAAAAAAAAAAAAAAAAAAAAAAAGCCATGAAGTAAGTGCAGCAAATCTACATCAACTGACCAGAAACAAGATGTAGACACTGGTGTGGAAAGGCGGTAGGCTGCATATGCATATATACATATGCCTGAGTCCCTGCCCATTTAGTCTCAGTATTGTTTGTGTCCTTTTTATACATCTTAGGCACGGTAAGACAAAATATCACTATGTGTATCTGTTTAGTATTAATATTCAAAAAATCTGTATCTCTATCTGATTCACAAAGAAAAAGTTTTATATTTTTGCACCCAGATATAGAAGTGCAGCATAATCAGCATGATGTGTTCTTTATTCCCAGCTCCATCACGCAAGTCTACAATGGGTCTCATCTTGAGATTTTTTTTTTCAATATTATTCAATGTACATATAGGTTTGGTTTTTTTTTCAATTCGATCCGATTCAATTCAATTTCTTTGTGTAGTACTTTTAACAATTCACATTGTCTCAAAGCATTTTTACAGAAGAATAGAAACAGAGTCAGTGTTCCAGTTCATGCAAAAAGTTAATATGAACCTCAACAAACCGGAGGTGCGTCCCAAATCACTTATGTACTATTCTGTGCCATTTTGTTATATGTGCTGTCTATAATGTGAGTGATGTGTTCACACATAAAATTCCAACACGTGCACTACGATGTACTTGGCTGTATGAAATTCTTATTCAAGCAAAAAATGTAAGTGTGGAATGTGGCAAACTTCATGCACTCAATACTCACAACATTTTACAAATTTCATATTAGCACACGTGTAGTTTACATTTTGACATTTTTAAAATTCACCCTATTCTGCTAAAGCGGTGTCGCATTATATGTTTCTGGCGTAATTTGTCATTGGCAACTGGAAAGCAGCTTATATTCCAGTTAGCAAAAAAAAATTTGTATTCCATTTGGAGATGAATAACCTTCTAATCTTCACTCACTCAATGGTGCATAGTGCATAGTGAGTAGCACCTTATTTAGGATGCAGCTCTATAAAACACACTACTATACAGTTGTGCTTGTTGATATGTTTGAGGAAGCACAAGATATGGGTGAGATGGACAGGTGTCCACATAGTTTTGGCCATATAGTGTATTGGGCAAATTGCTTACACCGGTATGAAACTAAAACCTCTGGTTCATTTGACTGAACGATCCCCATCTCTGTTCTCCGGGTGCCCTGTGAACATTTTTGTCTCGAAAAAATATAATAGTGTACTTCCTATTTGTATCTGTATCCATTTAAAACATATTTGCTGTTCATTTAGAATATCGTATTTGTATTAAATCCCAACTTTGCAAGTTTACAGGTTTTAAAAGACTTTGAAAAAGTGTACATGACTTCTGTCAGGTCCAGAAATTTATTTTGGCCTGGTGACAACAAATAGGTCTGATTTCAAAAGGTGAACTATATAATAGTTTACACTTCCTGTTTGTTACATGTTGCACCCTCATGGCTGTATATATGAAACACTGAAGAAACTGTATTAAATTTATTTTTAAAAAATAATAAATAAATAAATTTAGCTACGTTTTCTGAAGTCACCAGGAAATGAGCCAAGTGTTCTATATTTCTTAAATACATGGTTGTTAGAGTGTGCTACCATGACTAGCTCAAAAGTCAAAACTGATTTAAGTTGGAAAAGAAGCAGCAAGTTCAGATTACCGATTAATAAGTGTTTTTACATCCTCTAGCTATGCCATAACAACTTTAGCAGCTTTAGTTTCATGCGTTTTATTCAGTAGTGTACCTCAAGGTTATCTTTCATGCTGTTTGCCAGGTTCACCACCTCAGGGAAATCCATGTCAGGTAGTATCGTTTCAGAGGTAACAGGATCATGCAAAAGGGGATGTAGAGAGAGGAAGTGTATTGTTGTTACTGCCAGCGATGGTCACACTGTTAGGAGATACACACACACACACACAGTGTGAGTGGAGGCGCTGTGCCAGTGGTATCGAGTCACTTAGTGGGCCTAAAGTCATTAAGAAGATGGTTTTAGGAATCCTAATCCTTATGACCGTTGTGAATTTAAGGTTGAACATTGCCCCAGGCATAGGAGAGAAAGAGAGAGAGAGAGAGAGAGAGAGAGAGAGAGAGAGAGAGAGTTTGTGTAATGAAAAAGAGACAAAAAAAAAGGAAAGCAGAACTAGTAGACTAGTGTATTTTGTTCTGTGTATATAAAAACCGGAGGATAAATATATCAGCCTATTTGTCATCATTCCAAATGACCTCTAACCCTGAAGGTATGCATTATAAGAGTACTTGAATTGTACAACTAACAGCAACCTCAGATACAGGTTTTCATCTTGTGTTAGCCTGCACAATTTGATTTCTAAAGAACAAAAATAGCTGGTTGAGATATACACATTTATGTAGTAATTTCAGTGAAAATTCAATTACATGCTGTTGGTACAATATACTGTTGGCGGAAAAGCTGATATACATCAAACAGTTAAAATAATCACATGTACCCAAAACGCCCACCCCACCTCTGCCCCAAAACCTGTATACACATTGGGGTTCAAACTCAGAATTGTTACCTGGAAAATATCTAGGTATATTTTCGCCTTTTCTCATTGAGCTCATTGTTGTTGAGAATTTTCTCACTTCCCAAAGCTCACCTCACTGAGTCAGAGGCTTTATCTGGCAACAGAGCTTTTGTCTAATTTCACAACACTTGATAAATGTTTTGCAACATGATTCAGTGTGTTTTATTGATTATTTTTTTTATATCTGTTAATTCATCACCAACATTCTGGTTTACATTTTCTTTGCCTTAGGGATCTGGGGAAAATAATTGGGAGTGTCAAAACCATCCCTGACGTGTTAAATCATCAGGAGTTCAGTATTAAATCTGGACTGTCTCTGCACAGATTTTATGTATGAGTGTGACAATGTAATCATGCAGCTCAGAACACTCGCTAAAGAAATGAAAGCATGTGTTAGTAGCACCATCTTGAACCATGTTAGCTGTTTACAACATCTAAAAATAGCAAGACTGGTGTGTTTCTTCTTTAGCCCCCTCGGATGGAAAGTTAGTGTAGACAGTGATCCAGTTTTGCATAGAATCTCTTAACAGAAAGAGTGGATACTTTCTCATATCAATTAAAAACCTGTCCATTAAATCTTTAGGATTAATGAATAATAATCTACTAATACCTGAATAAATGCATACTTAAATATAAACTAATGTGACGTTAAAGCACATAGTGATGAATTAGTTAAGTTTAGATTTTAATACACACCTTAACTTATCTGTAGTTCATATTTAAGTAAATATTAATTAAGGTGTGGGGCACGGTGGCTTAGTGGTTAGCACGTTCGCCTCACACCTCCAGGGTTGGGGGTTCGATTCCCGCCTCCACCTTGTGTGTGTGGAGTTTGCATGTTCTCCCCCCGTGCCTCGGGGGTTTCCTCCGGGTACTCCGGTTTCCTCCCCCGGTCCAAAGACATGCATGGTAGGTTGATTGGCATCTCTGGAAAATTGTCCATAGTGTGTGAGTGCGTGAGTGAATGAGAGTGTGTGTGTGCCCTGCGATGGGTTGGCACTCCGTCCAGGGTGTATCCTGCCTTGATGCCCGATGACGCCTGAGATAGCTACAGGCTCCCCGTGACCCGAGGTAGTTCGGATAAGCGGTAGAAAATGAGTGAGTGAGTGAGAGTAATTAAGGTGTATGATTATTAATGTACTGTTATTGTTACAAGGATATAAAGTAAAAGGTTACCTCTGCTAGGAGGTTACTAATCCTTTATTAAGAACATGACCATACACAG
The DNA here is from genome assembly GCF_030014155.1 of Tachysurus vachellii. Taxonomy (NCBI): domain Eukaryota; kingdom Metazoa; phylum Chordata; class Actinopteri; order Siluriformes; family Bagridae; genus Tachysurus; species Tachysurus vachellii. The sequence continues at coordinate 20,924,705 of NC_083469.1, forward strand.
ACAAATCCAAATAAAAGAAATGGCTATACAGCATATGCGGTTCCTGTTTGTTTTTTTCCTGGCGATGGCCATCTCGAATAGTGCATGTCAGTCCATGTAGGGAACCTAAGAACTTAAAGTATCTGCTAACGTTCCACTTGGTAGAGCGTTCACTGATCCTCTAAATGTGTCTCCCACCTTGTTAGACATTACAGCATGAGATCCGGGGCTGAGCGATGTTATTCACACCAGAGGAGAGTTCCTGCAATACTTATTGAATGTGTTAATAATTTCAAAACCAGTATTGTATTAAAAAGAAAATTCTATTACATTCACATTCAAACTAGCACTCAGTGTTAACCTTTTTTTTTAAGTCATTTTCTTTAATCAGTTTGATGGAAACCAAAAAATGGGGTGCTTTAATTCATATTTCATTAAAATGCATGTAAGTTTTTTGAGATAATAGTTTTAAAAAGGAGAGCTATGGTGATCTGGGCACATCATGTGGTGTTTGTTGCCTGTATAGAGCAACACATCCCAGGATGGGCTATCAGGTGAGGATCTGGCCTATTTTTGGACTTATTTCAAACTGTTATGTTGCCGATTGGTTGGCAAAACCTGCACTTTCAAGGCATAATGGACCGTATTTTAAACACAATTAGTTAATAAATTGTAAACCTGCTAGTTTTGCAGGTTTGAAAACCTGCTAGTTCGGAAACCTGCTAGTTTTGCAGGTTTAGGGTTAGTAGGATATTAGTGCTGTTATTTTGTTAGACAGTGGTTTTGTTGTTTCCTGCTTGAATTTATGTCCCAGTTAAATCCTGAAGCAGAAGCTACAATTATTCCTCAGCACCTATATTAAAAGCACCTAGGAGACCTCAGTCAGTTGGGAATAACATCTCCAGCACCACCACACTGAGCACTGGGGTTCCTCACGGCTGTGTGATGTCCACTACTGTTTACTCTGCAAACCATCAACTGGGCAGCAATTCACAGCTCATAGGACATCGTCAAGTTCGCAATGACACGACATGGTGGGTCTCATCAGCAAGAACAAAGATTCAGCACACTCCTAGTTCAAACAGCTAACAGCCTGATCTAGAGCCAACAACCTGTCTCTGAACTAAAGAGAGAAAACTAAAGAGATGTTTGGTGACTTCAGGAGAGCACAGAGCAACCACTCTCAAGTGAACATAGACATATCCTTTGTGGAGATCATGATGAGCACCAGATTTCTTGGTGTTCACCTGGCAGAGAACCTCACCTGGTCACTTAACACAAGCTCCATCAGCAAGAAAGACCAGCAGTGTCACTAATTTTTTTATGAAGCCTGAGGAGCTTTACACTCTCACTCACTCACTCATTTTCTACCGCTTATCCGAACTACCTCGGGTCACGGGGAGCCTGTGCCTATCACAAGCGTCATCGGGCATCAAGGCAGGATACACCCAGGACGGAGTGCCAACCCATTGCAGGGCACACACACACACACACTCTCATTCACTCACACACTCACACACTATGGACAATTTTCCAGAGATGCCAATCAACCTACCATGCATGTCTTTGGACCGGGGGAGGAAACCGGAGTACCCGGAGGAAACCCCCGAGGCACAGGGAGAACATGCAAACTCCACACACACAAGGTGGAGGCGGGAATCGAACCCCCAACCCTGGAGGTGTGAGGCGAACGTGCTACCCACTAAGCTCCTGTGCACCCTAGGAGCTTTACAAAAATATTTAAAAAAGAATATATAGAATAAAAAAAATCCTACTTATGAATGAGCTTTGTTCATTTTTATTTGTAATGAGCAAAGCAGAGCCAATAGTGGCAAGAAAAAACCCCCTGAAATGACATTGGAAGAAACCTTGAGAGGAGCCAAACACAAAGAGGAACACATCCTCATCTGGGTGACACCACCAGAGAGTGTGATTATAAATAATGTCCTAGCTGTATATACAGTAGTCATGTGGAGTTGTGCAACCAAGAAATTTAACACTAATTTCTTCCTGACAAAACCTTCACAGGTTCAGCGATGGAGACCTGCAGCAGCAGTTCTAATAGCCTTCATGTGTTTTCATCCATAGTATGAAACTTAAAATACCTTTATTGCTTGAGTGTTTATGACCATAACTAATCATGGAAGTTATTATTTTGTCTTTAAGATCAGAATAATTCATATTAAATGATAGATTGTTTTTAACTGATGCTTCTCTATGAGAAGAGAGTTAATGTTGTAGATGTTTGGGTGCTTAATTTTGCTGACAAAGCAATATAAGTAAATGAAAGGAGAATAATGTGTAGAAAGTACTGTTTCTCCATTTGAGATCAGACATGCAGGGTAGTCTAGTGGGTAGCAAGGTGTACAGTTTCTTACCTCCAGCTATCAGATCTCACCACTGTACCCCCCTCAGCTTCGACAGGATGGCCCCCAGTCCTGTCTCGAAGGCGTCCGTTTGGACGACAAAGGGCATGACGAAGTCGGGGTTTTAAAAGACTGAGGAACTGGTGAGGGCTTCTTGAGGTCATGGAACCATCGCTCCCTTGTGCTGGTCCACTGCACCCAGACCACCTGGCCCTTTTTGGTTAGGTCTGAGAGGTGGTTCTGGTATAGTAGAGATATTGGGCACAAATTTTCCATAGTACCTCGCCAACACCACAAAGGCATGTATCTTCTACTTTATATAGGACGGGGTCTCCACTTTCTTTTCCTGTGGTATCAACATCCTCTGCCAATGCAGTACTGTATCTCAGTCAACATGGTGATATAGAAGCCCACCGCAAACCAGGAAGTATGAGGCCAGGAGCAGCCGGGCTGGGTCTCGGGTCTACTTTGGGTCTAGGGTCTACGCCTCAATCGTTCTCCTCATAACACAAGCCAGTCATGCACCAGCAGCAGAGGAACTGGGAGCTCAAGAATGAGCCCCAACAGGAGCGGTCGTTCTCCAGCACAACTGCAAATCCGGACAGAGGTCAGGGAGAGAAGAAGCAGGAGTAGAAGAGTGACTTTTGAGTTCCAGCAGCTCTGTAGCAGTCACATGCAGGATCTAGGCTAGCTTGAAAAGGCTTGCTGCTGAAGGCTTGCCTTCAACAGGTGATGCAGCATTTGTTATATGAATTTGGGCTGAGTGTGTTATAACAGATCCCATGTAAGGAGCAATTTCCTGTTGTTTGTGGGTGGTGGGGCAAGTGCTGCTGCAACAGTCTACATATGTTTACAAAAAAAGCATCCTCATTTACACTTGCAGTCTTACAGTATACAGTTTTATATTTTTTTTACAAGAACAGGAAGTGTAAACAATCAAATATTTCCAAGTAGGTTAGTTTATTAATAGGCATTTCTCATAATATGAATATAATCTAATTTTAATGAAGTGTATGTAAATGTTTTAAACAAATGCTTCATCTGTTCTCATCTATTTTCTGAGTTGTACTTGAAGAACTCCAGATTTTATTGTAGTGCTCAAGCTGCAGATTCAGTGAGAGCAACAACACAGAGCCTGGTTATGATCTACAGCTCAAACAAGTTTTATTAAACTCCCTTGAGTCTCACTTTGCTGGAAAAAACTTCATACAGTATAACTCAACCAGTGATAATACTAGTGGTCAGTTAGGATGTGTGTGTGTGTGTGTGTGTGTGTGTGTGAGAGAGAGAGAGAGAGAGAGAGAGTCTCACACTCTCACACTCTCATTCACTCACACAATCATTCACTCACACAATCACACACTACGGACAATTTTCCAGAGATGCCAATCAACCTACCATACATGTCTTTGGACCGGGGGAGGAAACCGGAGTACCCGGAGGAAACCCCCAAGGCACAGGGAGAACATGCAAACTCCACACACACAAGTCGGAGGCGGGAATCGAACCCCCAACCCTGGAGGTGTGAGGCGAACGTGCTAACCACTAAGCCACCGTGCACCCCAGGAGCTAAAATGTTAGGCAAAAACAATATATAAGGTACAGATCAGGCAATGTTGTCAGACACTGAGTGTATAGTGAACAAATACTTTGCACTGCAATGAATGAAAGACATTTTAACTGTGAACGTGAGTGTGCCTGTACCTGGGTGACTGTATAGGGGCAGAACCCAGCTTAATGGTTGTAGACGTCATAGTTCTGTTCAGTAGCCGACAGCTTTTGGGAGAAGAAAGCCAGTTTGCACATCTCCACAAATTGTTGTGTGGATAGAGGGCTGTGGTGACTGCAAATTCGACCATAGATATGGCTTGCTTCATTCCTGGGTTCCAGGACAGGTGCTTGGGTCTTGCATGAAGTAGAGACCTATAGGAGTGACCAATGTCAAGTCAAGTCAAGAAGCTTTTATTGTCATTTCAACCATCCATATATAGCTGGTGCAATGCCAATGGAGCTGAAGATTTTAATTAAGCAGCCAGAGAAGTTTGCTGCAACTGCAGCCATGTTTGGAATGAGCCAGTCTGCCTCTGCAGCAACTTTGGACTGGCCTTTGGCAACTCCTTTGGAGCAAAGGGTGTAAACATGGAAATGTTCACGTAGAGTTGGTGTTTTAGGAGGCTCTGGAGGTAGACATGATTAATATGGGCAAAGGATGATGTCAGTGAATGCCGTCACAAATATACCCAGCATGTCTTGCAGACCATTGTTGATAAGGCAATAAGATACTCAGGGGGCAGTAGAGAGCCCATCTTGCATTACGCAATATTTATAGTGGCCACTAGAGGCACTTCTGGTAATGTCAGAAACTGAGCATTTACTGAGAGAGATGCAATGACTGAAACCAAGTCCATTTAAGAGTCCTTCAGAGTGTGCGTCTGTCTTATTTCGTAGCTGGGTGACTGTGATCAGAGAAGTGTGGTGTGTGTGTGTGTGTGTGTGTCCAGAATTGCCATGTTTGTTAACCACAGTGTTTGCTATGAGTTTATGGATGACAGGGTTGGGTGTGTGCTTGTCTTGTAATTGCATTGCTTAAGTTCAGAATTTTCAACAAATGTGTTTTTTTCATTGTCCTGCAATCTGACTGACTCTGAGTGAAATCCTCCCCCTTGCATGAAATCCCCCCTGCTTTTTTTTTTTTTTTGCACCCAGATGCCCTGTGAACAATTCTAGCCTGCTTCTTTAAAAAAACAAATGAAACACAAACAAACAGCACGACGTTATACGTATTCCATAAAAACATTCTGTTCTTTTATTAATACGCTTATTATTTTTTTATTTAAAAAGTGAACCTTCTAAAGAATTGTATACAAACCTCTGATTTAAAATGAATATGTTGAAGATATAGCCTCCTGGTCAGCTGCAGAGATACTAAAACCAAAGCCAGACACTGGCTTACTTTGCCCTAAGCATACATACAATTTTCATAGAGTTCTATCCAAGTAACAGAAACCCCAGTTCTCTGAGCACACACATTCACACACTTATTTGCATCTAAGGCACTTTAGAGTAGTCAATCTTCTGGTATACTGGAAACCAGAGAACTAGTGGAAATCCATACAGACCCAATAAGAATGTACAGAACTCTGCACAAACAGAAACAAGAGCTTAGGATCAAACCAGGGATCCTCAATCACTACAACAATCTGCTGTCCCAGAATGAATAATGCTCAGCAGAACGTTCAAGGTCTGTGACTACTTAAAGCGTTTCAATGAAAAAAAAAAAAAGATTGTTGTAATTGTAACATCTGCAAAATGGTTAAATAAAGTAGACGCATTAGTTGTAATGATTAACCCTAAACACATTAAAGGTTGCCAGCTATCTGAAGACACAGCTGCTGGTGAGAGCAACAAAAAAACAGGCACTTACACCGGATGGATATCCTACTGCATGTCTTTCTCACTTTCATTTATTTATTTCAGGCATATTCAAGTACAGTACGTAAATCATTTATATAAACTACTGTAAGGTTTACTTTTGTCTTGCTAGTACAATGTTACATGATATACGGTCAATACATGATCGCATCCACAAAACAAGCATGCAGTGTGTCTAATAAATAAAAAATCTTTTTTATTCATTTTTATAATAGATCTTTAACTGTTTAACCTGTGAAGAGCTCGATAGTTAAAGCTGTTTAGGCCTCACTCAGGAATATAAAGCATTCTATTGTTTAGGTTGATATGTGGTGTGCATTCATACCAACGTATCATATGTTACCCTAATTATGAATCTCCACAGCAGTATTTTCAAAGAAGAGAGCTTTGAAAAAAAGCTGAAGAGGAGAGTGAAATAGGAAAAAGAATCTTGAGCCGTCCATTAGTCCATTAGAACCATGTGTTTGGGGCCATGCCATAGGCATTGGGTGAGTGCCAGGGTAGAGGTGGCAGAGCTGAAGCCAAGCAGCCTGGCTGGCATGACACAGACTGGAGAGATGTGCTTTTAGTCACACAGAGAGACTGAGTAGAGTACAGAGAGAGAGAGAGAGAGAGAGAGAGAGAGAGAGAGAGAGAGAGAGAGAGAGAGAGAGAGAGAGAGAGAGAAATGACACGGAATAATAATCATTTAAAAAAATGACCCCGGCATGAGCTCATGCAAAGCTGGAAATCACATTAGGACATCTCCTGTTGTTTGTGAGGTGAGCTCAAAATTCAACAGGTGCAGAATTACTGGGGAAAGAGTGCTGGAAAATAAGGTACAGAAAATGAGGGATTGAGATTACACACATGGAAAAAAAAAGAAACACAGAAAAAGAAAAATCAATAATAAAAATGAATTAAATTGAACAGTGTATACTGTGGGGGCACAGTGGCTTAGTGGTTAGCACGTTCGCCTCACACCTCCAGGGTTGGGGGTTCTCCCCCTGCCTCGGGGGTTTCCTCCGGGTACTCCGGTTTTCTCCTCCGGTCCAAAGACATGCATGGTAGGTTGATTGGCATCTCTGGAAAATTGTCCGTAGTGTGTGAGTGTGTGAGTGAATAAGATTGTGTGTGTGTGTGTGTGCCCTGCGATGGGTTGGCACTCCGTCCAGGGTGTATCCTGCCTTGATGCCCGATGACGCCTGAGATTCATGTGTTCACGTGACCCGAGGTAGTTCGGATAAGCGGTAGAAAATGAGTGAGAGAGAGAGATGAGTGTTGTGCAAACTGGAATCTGAGAAGAAAATATGCATTAAACATTTTTGACTATGGTTGCATTCATTCTTATTTATTATTTATTATTGCATTCATTCTCATGCATTTTTATTTAAAAAAATGAATAAGGAAAAATTTCCATTAAGTTTATAAGGATTCGAGGTCACTGACAGTAGATCACTTACAGTACAGTAAAAAAAAAAAAAGAAAGTAAAAAAAAAATTCATATAAAGAAAAAAACAATTACTAGAAAAGACTTACTTTCTTTTTCTCATAATCTTTGGAAGACATTTGGAAGATGCATGAATGTTGTACATTTCGCATCATTGGTGACTCAAGAATGAGATGCAAAATGAATTTATGTAAAAATAACATTTCTGAAATGATTTTATATCATTATACTTATATATTACAATAAAGTGTAGTTATAATGGGCTGAGATGGGCTTTTCTTTTTACTTTACATACATTTATAAAAGTAGCACCTGTGATATATTGTTGATTTGAGACTGGTGCTTTGGGAATGGATCAGTGTTGTCACATGTGTTTAGAGAGAAATGAAAAAGAGCAACACTTTCAATTCTTGGTATATATCTCGTGTTCTCATAAAACTTTGTGAGTCCTGAGAACATAGAGTTATAGAGAAGCAGCCCTGTAAGAGTAGTGAGCTGAGAACTAATTCACACACAAAAACACACCAATTCACACACCATCGCTCCCTCTCTCTCGTTCGCTCACAGATGCACACAAAAACGCATGGACACATAAACAAGAACCATCCCAGGAGAGAAGCTGGCTCTCACGCGAGCAGTTCGGGTGAGTGTCAGCGCATGCAGTGGGCACGGTGCCAGACACCACAAGAGTTTCTCTCAGAGGGAAAGAAGAAGAAGAGAGAGAGAGAGAGAGAGAGAGAGAGAGAGAGAGAGAGAGAGAGAGAGAGAGAGAGAGAGAGAAAGAGGAGGGAGGGATGCAGGTGTTCTTGGTTGAGTGTTTGACGATGGGGGAGTTGGGGGGTGAAGGGGAGGGTGAAAGAGAACTCTCGGTCTGGGTAGCCA